>NW_026855672.1:0-9025 GCF_026571515.1 Ruditapes philippinarum | reverse complement strand
AGTCGTACTATGATGATGAGGCCTAATTTTATGTGTAAAATGATCGTTCAGACGCTCAACTCTAATTCAATGTGTTAGAAATGTCAGACTGATAATTATGCACTTTACTTTCTCATACTGTAAGAAAGTCAGTCCAAACTCCTCGAAGCGGTTCTATATCCATTATAAGTAAAAATTTAAGTGAACCCGCAACGAGGAAAAGTTAAGGGAAATCACTGCGTAAGAGATTGTCAAATGACAGGCGTCATTTTCATCTCGGGGAATAAAATAGTTTCCCGTGGTCGAGATTCTAATATTGTGTTATCTTTACAGATAAACAAATGCATAATACAACTGTAATCTTCAATGATTTTACACACATTATACAGTCGAGTAAACAAGAAAGTCGAGGAGTATACAAGTTGAAATTTCTTACTAAGGTTAACCAAACAGTATTTATAATAACGTGGTGTTCTTCAGTCTAATAATAATAAAGTCTCTCACCGTATCGAGGGAGTATTAACACTGAAGTATCACTCGATTAGTAGAGAGCAGAGTTAGGTTCTGGAGTTAAAAACGCCAGTGAATGAGTAACTTTTTTTTTTAATTGTTAAGACAAATAAACATTGAATTGAATAGTCAGTGTTGCAATTAGCCTTATACGCCAATTATACATAACATACTGATAACAATGGAAAACATGTACTAGAATCTATTGTACTGCAGCAATTGGTGGGCACACACAATCAAGTTAATCCTCACAATCTCTCTCGAACCTATATCTACATGCTAGAGAACCAAAAAATTTCGAAAAAAGAAAATTTTCTAGTTATCTCGTTCTTATTATTGTGTGCATTGATTTACAAAGAATTTGCCCGAAGCAGTTCGCGGCCAGAATCCTTATTTTGTGAATATGTTTTATTAGACTTGTGTTCACACTTTTATTATCTTATTGCTTATATCGGGAAACACCGCATAAGAGGGAAATAGATACTGTCAATTCATTCGTTATCCGTCCAAGTTTTTGTCTACTATCTGTAAACTGTTATTTGTTAGATTTAGCGGTGATGATAAATATTTACCCCTGAATCGAATAAATCTTTCGCTTTGAGCAGGAATGTCTACCAGAGAATTTCATCTAGATTCGTTGCACGTTAAGCTAGACATTCTTACCAGGTTCAAGTCTTTACAAAGAACTATATAATATTATTATACTACTTACTCTGAATGATACATGTATTAACATATATGTAAATATAAATTGTATAAAATAGTTACAAAACTATTTCTTAGAAAAAACATAGACACAATTAATTTGATAAGTAATATAAGAGACAGATTGCTCAATCTACTCAAAATAACAAGGAGTACAGTTTCAAACTAATGTTTTCAAGTGAACTTTACGAGTGATTTAAATAAGAAACTAAAAATCCTTACATAAGACAAATTTCATCTTAAGACCGACTCTTCCTATTTAATAATTTGACATTGTCTTTCGTAATATCAACCATAAGTAAATGTAGATTATGATAATTTCATGAACAGATTTTATTTGATTTTAGTTTTTCTATCATACTTTCTAAAAGAAAATATTAAAAAGATGCACACTCCAATATTATGAATGAATAAAGCAAGAGCCGAAAGTCCTTTCAATATAAAAAGATGAAATTATCATTAATTGCACTTAAGAAGTCGCGCGAAAACTGTAATTGTCCATTTCTTCTTTCGATACGCTCTAAGATAAATCTCATTCTAAAATAAATAGATCGCTCTTTATGTGAATAGAGAAAACATATTACTAAGAAAAGTTTGAGGAAGCAATATCTAAACAACAACAAACTATTTAAGATCATTTATTAGTATGATATGAAATAACCTATAAATTACCATTTAGTTCTAATATGTCAATGATTAAAGGTGAATGTTAATGAGACACTATGAGAGGCGATTTGTCGCACATTTAACATAAAATTTGATTGTCCCTTTTTTAGGAATCAATTTAGACGAGCATATAAAAATTCTTTAGATAATAAACTATGTCTAAACAAAACTAGTAAAAACGTCATTACAAAATTAATTATTACTATATTGATAGGAGCTAATACTTAACTTACACGTAAAAATGAATTAAGTTTTCATCTGAGTCATAAAAAGATGAAATTCATAAGAACTATGAGAATATGTAATAGAGAACGATTTTCATCATGGCTATAAAGTATTTCCATATAACTAAAAGATGTAATTTCAAGATATTTTTCAATATAGACACAATTACATATTTTATATAGTTAAAAAAAATTTACCTTTTTTCATAACACAGGAACTATACAAAAATGTAAGTTTACCAATTAGTGAATATATTATATAAGTACTTCTACTTAAAAACGATATACTGTGCAAAGAAGAACTGCCAATCGAATGATTATAAGTGAATTGTCTATGAGATAAAAGCATTTTCTTACACAGAAGTGCGAATTTTCATTTCTTTGATACTCTCTTATCGTTAAAAGAATCTAGATTTTCCACTTTATATATTAAGCATGTTCAAGAATAGAATTCATGTATTAGTTTAAAACTTTTTTCTTGAACGAATATATTTAAAGTCATGAATAAGTAAACATATGATTGCAGCCACTTAAATTAGAAAAGGGCGAACAGTTTCAAATGTTGCATTAGGTAAATTAAGAAACTAGAATTCGAACAAGGGCGGGTTTCAGCTCTGTGATACTTTAAAAGCGATTGTCATTTTATATAATATTAACGTATAGTTAAATAATTCATATAGTTCAAAAACTAATTTATCTTAGTATCAAATAGTTAAAAAAACTTCAATTGAGTAGAGATAGCGTGGCCCTTTGTGAATTAAATTGTTCAGAACAAGGAGAGTACCATAAATTCAGTCTCAACCTGATACTTAGACTTGAAGTTTCATTAGAAGAAAACTAGTTAATGCTTTGACATTCGAAATTCTATAAATATGGAGATTGGCACTCCTTTAGATGTATAACAATTTTAATTTAACAATATTATTGTATTATCAGATTGCATAGTGAAACTATTTTTCTTAAAGAAAAAAGACAGCGCATATTTTATAGTATATTAATAAAGCATTGCCTATTATAACATAATAAGTATCAATTAAGTTTTCACCAAATCTATTGAATTTTAAGTAAATAAGACTAAGAGAGTACCATATAATGGAGCAGATCCTCATCTAGTCATGATAAACGTCTCTACTTATTTAAAATATGATTGTTCTTTTCATAATATTAACATAATATGTTAATTGGTATAGTAATGATAACTCAAACTAATTTTTGAACGAAATAATTTAAAAATATCATAACTGAGTAAATATTTTAACATGCAAGCACTTAAAAAAAAGCTATCAAAATTTCAAATGCTAATTAGGTTAGATATTAATAACAAAACCATTACTAAATTTCCGAGTCTAGCATTGCGCAGAGTTCCTTTCCGAGTCTCTCTGTATTTATGAAAGTAGGATTGTTCTTTTAGAATATTAAACATATAAAACAATTACAGACTTACAGTCAAAAACTTTTTTCTAACGTAAAATATATACGCAGTGCTATATTTGTATATGTGTATCGATTGATAAGGTTCGAATATAGTCTTCATTTATTATTAGATTAACATTAATAGAAACAGATTGTTACAAAGGTTAATTTTCTTCAATTAGATCACTGCTTTCTTCAATGTGAAACGAATAAAATTGTACTCTTTAATTATTGAATCGTAGCATATATAAATTTGGTGAATAGTTCTAAATACAAGTTTCGTCTAAAAAACATTTGGTTAGTAATTAAGATGAAATAGCCAAATAAAACGTTCAGACCTCAAAAACGAAGTGATAAGAGAATGAAGAATTGAGACGGACATAATGATGGTATTTTATTTAAAACCTACAGAATTTCTGTACAACGCGATTACATAATATAATATCAGATTTGCCTGTGCACTTATAAAAATATGATTATTCTTCCATAAAATTAACAATACTAATGTGATTTTGAGATCAATTATAAAGATACGTTATTTACATAAACAAAGAAATTGAAAATCATCATTGTATTATTAGTAATCAATTTAAAATAAATTGCATCTATACTTTAGATTCACAGATGAAAAGCTGAATAAATCTTCTCAAGTTAAAGGTACTTATTAGTAGAATTCCTTTAATACGAAACTAAAAATGTCCAGTACACTGGTAATCTGAGATCTTCGACTAAATACTCTACTATTATCAAAGAGGTGTATCTTTACAAATTACCATCCATGATAACATATCATTTATGCAGTTCATCGTAATTTAAACAAAAAAAAATATTAATGTTAAAAATTATTGCATATAAGATTTATATGAAATGGCTACTTAATAAAGACTAGGAAATATATTTTGAAACATGCTTTGATTGATCACATTCTACTAAAGTAACAATAGTGCAATACTTGTATTGTGA
Organism: Ruditapes philippinarum; assembly: GCF_026571515.1. Taxonomy (NCBI): domain Eukaryota; kingdom Metazoa; phylum Mollusca; class Bivalvia; order Venerida; family Veneridae; genus Ruditapes; species Ruditapes philippinarum. The sequence continues at coordinate 4,565 of NW_026855672.1, read as the reverse complement.
AATAAATTTTGAGATACGTGAAACATTTGTGGGAGTTAGTAATTTTAGTATCATTCATATGGTTACAAGCAGTATGTACTTTCTCTGTTAACCCTGCTATGAAAAGTGCATTTTTTTTGCCACAAAGGTTATTCTAATGCAATTGAATCGCAACAATATCATGTTGTAACACGTACTCGTAAGTAAGTGTGTTTAATAGCTAGAGAAATATAGTATTATAAGTGTTCAGACGATAAGTCATACATGAAAATTTAGTTTATATTGTATCACTCTTCAAATGTAGATAGAAAAGGAAATCAAAATTCAATTGACGTTATTATATTATAGCCGATAGTCTGTAATAACAAAAATTCCAGAACTTGGAATTGAATCTATATTAATGTATTTGAGTTTCCGTGCCCTTAATATGTACATAGTCATTAGAACTTAATTATACGAGTATAAACTCTCACTTGCATTTAACAGTGCACAACAAGAAATATTATCATAATAATTCGATTATTTGTCCGTTTATTAGAATAACTAATCTTGAGCCTGTATATCATATTCTAGAGATAAGCTATTGTTTACTCATATGCTTATTGCTAGTCAGTTGAGTTACACTAGGGTTTCATTGAATGTATTGGAAGAACATGTCAATAAAGCATAAAGAATTAAGTAGAAATAATCTCAAAAGAACTTTCTCTAAAATTAAAAACAGGAGAAAAATAAATACAAAATGGCAAATAAAAAACGATAACTCAATGTTTTGAAATACTCTATATGTATCCGCATAAAGAAATAGACATTACAGTCGAAATTATCGATTAGAATAAGATCCTAATTTAGAAGAAGTAAAAACAACAGATCATAGTTTAAATTATGTGTCTGATCGGTCTAATTTTTCACTATTATTACACATACAGTATGGAAGCATTTAAATTGCCATTTTATAACATTTTCAGATGCAATAGCACAAGTAATTTACGTTTACGATCTTTCCTTTATTAGATTCGATGGTGTTAAATAGATGTCAAAATAATTGAGTGACATCTGAACCTTTGAGCATTAATAAAGGTTGACATTAATTGTACTTAATAAGTCAGTACTTTCTTCGAATGCTGTTAACCGACACTGGTTATCTGGTTTGAGTAAAAAAAGGTGATACTATACATTTTAAGTCGAGAATCAAAATCTGAAACTGTAAATCCTTTTAGATAATTGTTATAATATATAACTATATAACAAGGTGGAATGAGTCGAGTTGTGACTGTCAACATATTCAGTGAATGATAAACAAAATAATGAAGACCAAAGATATTTGCGTTTTCCTTCAAATTTCTTCTTCATTTAAATAACGAAGCATTTCACAGAGAAAACTTCGGATTGATTAATATAGGTTGTTCACATTATCTTTATACTCAAATGATTTAGACTGGTGCAAATATAGTGTCACATTTAAGCGTGTTCAACGTACATTTATCGTAAGTCTACTGTAGTTTTGGTTAAATTGAAATAAAAAGTTCTGGACATCGGTCGATTGTATCAATCGAGCTTAAAATGTTCATTTATCAGAAATTTATTTTTGGCACCACTTCAATGTGAACCTAAATTCAATTAACTTTATCAGAGATATACATGATGCACATTTTATACGTAGTGTGCGAAGATCTCAAATTGCGAATTTCATTCTTTAGGGGTAAGTTGATATAAAAAGATCTTTATAAAAATTTAATTTTCATATGAAAAATTGTATGGCAAAAATATGCACCATTGATTTTATTCTGCAAGAGCGGCGTTTGTGTGGTCTCGACTGGTTAGGGAAGCTGACTTCAAACCACTTGCGCCATCACCGATTAAAGTTCGAATCCCGTTAGGGACTCTTGGATTCTTCCACGTTTAGGGAAGCTAGCCAACTTGGTTTCGGGTCGTTCTCTGTGGTAAAGCTGCCACGTATATGTTGGAGACATCTGAAGTGTTCTTCCACCATTTTAACGGGTAAAGTATTAAAACCAATTTAAAGTTACTTTAAGAAATGCCGTGTTTCCTAATATCGCTCCATTTAATTCCATTAATTATGATCATTTCTTTGCTAATTGCGAATGAACACCGTCCTCAAAATAAACAATTATTTGCATTTGTCTTTCAATTGACTTAAAAAAAAAATCAAAAACATTAACAGAATTACATGTTTGCTATATTAGGTTAAAATCAGGCTTATCATCATGATATACAGAGTATATAGGATTATATGTGTACTCGCCTCGGATATGATTTTTCTCATATATACATCGCCGTATATCCAATTAATAACTTGCACATATATTACTATCCAAAAAAGTATTTCATAACAATTTAAAATACTTAAATAAAACACTTTATTCGTCAATAACGTTAAGCCTTTTACACTGTTTACTTATTTTATTATTTTCTTATATTTCTATATCAAAATGAATAAAAATAAAAAGAAAAGGTCATTTCAAAATGCGTTCATCAGAATATTGTTTTTTGTCTAGGTGAGGTTGGTATTTCAGCGTAAATGTGTTAAAAATGTCCTGCTTGCCTATATAAACACTTATCAAAAAGAATACAAATTTCCCGCTTTTTAATCATTTTTACCCCTAAGTCTGTTCATAAGAATTTTTCTATTTATAACTAACATTAACTGCGGTATTGATGTTGTTGCTTCGGAGTTCAACTTCCGTTCTAATTATCGTTTTTGAAAGTTTTAGACAGGCCAAAAATATATGTGTTTAATATCTTTCTTAAAAAAGAAAATGTTTGCAAAAAAATTCACAGGTATAAACTAAACAAAAATATGTTTCCTGTAAACTAGGTCATTTGCGATATATATTGGGGTAAATTATAAAAAATCGACAAAACATCAAAATTCGCCGTAATGGGTAGTTTAGAACTACACATATAATCTCGATCTTTGAAATTCGTAAAAAATAGAAGATATGAATTAATCTTGGATTTTCTTTTTTAGTTTTGACCAAAATTATGCACAGACAATCAATTTCTGTAATAAAAATTAGATTTGACTCGTTAAATTACCTGTAATTAATCAATTAACATTAGTAGCGTGCGCCTTAATGCTGTGATTCTCCCTAATGGGTAAAAATGCACTATTTTCCTGCGCCTAACTGTTGTGGACGTATAAATACCTATATATATATATATATATATTATATATATTATATATATACTATATATATATACATATATATATATACAAATTCTGATTGTAATTTAAGGAGAAAATAATGTTTTTTAGATTACTAGTCTTAACAAACGATATTAAAGTCATACTTTAAATGATATGAAATAAAATTATTAAGAATATTAAGCTTTCTTTTGTCATGCTTGACCTTCTCCAATGAAAAGTTTATGTAAATCTAATATCAATTTTGTTCGCTGTATTATGCACATAAATCATGCTCACTTTGTAATGTACATGTATATATGTATGCTTGTATTGCCATCATGGGCGAAAAGCCTTATGGAATAAATGAAATAAACTCTAAAAAAACTAATCTGAACCATTATCATGTCGATTATATTGAAAATAACTTATTTATTTAATACTTATTTACAGCATCCTAATAACTTGCATTCAAGTGGGGGAAAATGACTTGAACTATACCCGTCCTTGCTTTGACTTGTGCCCTGCTCTTTCGTTTCCTGCTGGGCTCCTTGCCGGTGATCATGTGTTGCTTGGTCGTGTGGTGGTTGTGATCATAAAACACCGCCCTTCCTCGGTGATCTTGTTTTTCGTATTTTATTTATGATCATTAAACAATTGCCAATCATTTCATATTTGAACAATGTGTACACTAAATATTTTACAAATTGTATATTTTGTATTGTCCTTCTTTTTGTCATGAAGTTGGTTGAAATTAGATATTAATATATTTGCACCAATTGATTAAGATGTATTTTTTTTCTTATTTTCATTATGTCTTAATATCTTATATCAAAGTTAGTCATAAAGGATTATTCAATAAGCAGCACTCTTTATTTGTAATGTTTAATCGATTGAATATATATGGGACCTAGTCCAAATCTTTTTATTGCTTAAACTATAGTTGTCTGTAATATTTACATTTCAGCATATTTCTCACGTGGACTATTTTACTGACGAATTTGTCCTCTGCTTACATTTCTCAATTAATGTTGTATTTATTTATTGCATAACGTTACGCCTGTCTAGATAAGCGGCGGCACACATTGTTTGCGTGTAGAACAATAAGATTAAGTATTTGATTAACCTTTAAGATAACAATTGTATCACATATTTCATAAAAACATCAAAACATATTGAAATAAAATAATAAAATATTGATTTCATGATTAAAATGGTCAGGTTATGCGTGACTTTAAAACGAATATATTCCAATTCATTTCATAAATCTATTTGTCTGTTGTATAACGCTTGGATATTCTTCACTTAACTAAATTTAATGGAGACCCATCTTTACGTATTGAATCAAACAGAACTAATTCATGTAATTCTTAAAAGTATCTTGTTTAAAACAAAATTTAAGAGATGATAAAAGATAATATTCTGTAATGTAATTTAAGAG
>NW_026855671.1:0-47173 GCF_026571515.1 Ruditapes philippinarum | reverse complement strand
TAAACTAAGAGATTGGGTTTACAACCCAGTAACTTGCCATATGCTTTTAAACCTTGGCCGGAAAATGAAACACATAGTACCGTCTTCTGATGAAAAGGGAGGAAATAACGGAAAGGGAAAAAATTTAAGGAAAAGTTTTTGTTTTCCCTTTCCTATATAACTGGAAATTACCATTTCCGTAAATCCCATTTGCCTTAGATAAAGCTAGGACAAAGCATGGAACGTGAAGGAAAGATAGAAAGTTGTGAAATTGATTTTGGTAATAGTTTGAATTACTAAGTCGGAATATGAAACCGAGCATGCATAACCTTTACAGGTATTTGAAAGGACTTTGTATTGAGAAAATTTTACAAAAAATTTTTTGGATGAGGGGTATGAATAGTCCCATCTCTGGAAAAATATCATGAAAATTTTCCAAAATGGGAAAAGAGTTTTGACGCTAACTGGAAATTATTTTGTCAGTAATTTTTTATAAATCGTGTATTGAAGAGAAATCAACTTTTTCCATCGATTGGGAAAGACATGCATTGGATAACCGTCACCGAAGGAAAAATGCAATAAAATGATTTGGATTTGGGTGTCCTCTTTCTAAATCAGATGATGATTTCAAATGGCACTTTCAATGTTGTATGAAACAATATAACATTCAAACAACCGTCTTTAAAACAAAGATGCAGATCCGCCCTATAATATACGTTTAAAGAAAATTGAATGGAAAAGTCATTGAAAACTCCTTTGGGGTTGAAAATTATAAAACTCCTAAAATTTTAAAAATAATTTCCAGAAGCACACTCAATCTGTGGCCAGATTTCTAAACAACTTTTTCTGGATGAGAAATGGAAGACATTGTCGTATTGGGGAAAGGAATAGTCGTTATGAAAAACAAGATTCAAATGTTAAGTCCCTGTCAGAGCATTGTTGAATTAAACATAAACTTTGCGATGAGAATTTAACTGTTAAAAACATTGATGGTTTAAAACCTCTATGTCCTCAAAAAAAATGTTTGGTTGAAGACCTTTTTAAGCAACAAACCCCTGTGTTTTGTTCAGATATGTGTGATGTTTTGATTGGATCAGCTGATAAGTTTGTACATATAGAAATCATTTCTATTGTAAATCGGAAAGAATACCATACATCAAAAGTTATTAAAACATTTGAAGTAGAGAATTTACTTTCAATACTCCCGGAAACATTTAATTCAGCCATTTTTGCTTCCGGAATTTGCGTTAATTGGAATAAAGATGCTGGTGTTCCAATTAAACCAAACATTATCGAAAGGATACTTTTTTTCATTTACAGTAAATCTTTCAAAATAATTGATAACTCAGTGTTTAATGGAATAGACCAAAAGTTATTTCAAAGAAACATTTGCATGTTCAATGATTGGTCTCTTATGCCATCATTTCACTGTGTTGGGTCCGTAAAACAATTTCAGCTTATCCCGTTTCGTAACACAAATCATCTATATAACAAAAGCTACTTGAGCCAACATGATGCTTTATATACCGTTTTGGAGAAATTATGTTTACCGCGTCTGGATGAATCTTGTTTATTGAGACCTGATAATAGAGTTGCCCCTCACTTAAGTAGGATGCTGCCATCGCATGAAAGACCAGTGCAGTTACTTGAATGTTTATTTTATTACAGAACCAAACTTCAAATGAGCAAAATAACACATGATGAATGCATTTCAGTTCTAAGCTTTTTTGATGGTGCAATAGATCAGATGAGAAAGAATTGTGATGAGTTAACTTTGAAAAAAAGGTTAAAAAATCTGCCACTTTATATTTCTCACCAGAACGAAATCGAAATGTTTGCAATGCTCTGTTGGGTATATTGCCAGTCGGTATAAACCGATTAATGTATAATGATTGGGCACTTAAACGCAATGGAATAACATTACTTTCTAATGAAAACTGAAAAACTTCGAAAATTATACAGGTTTTTAGACTTTCCTACGAAGACTGTGGTTGAAGTTTACATTGAAAACATATTTCCAAAGTTTGATAATTTTCCAAGAAGTGCTTGGACAGTACATATTGAATATATAAAGAATAAAATCTTAGTGAGATCACTTAGCCAAAAGTTTGATCAAAATCAGTTAAATCTCATTAAACATTTAAAAATTTCCCTTGCTTTTACCCGGGGGTTTTGGGGAAGAAAAACCGGTGAACCAACTATATAAATTTTGTAACCCATTCCGCCTTTTTTGAAAATGTTGTTTTGAAAATTGTTTTCCCCCCCAAAGGAATAAAAGGGGAAAAACTTTGGAAAAATTTTGAAAAAAACTCAGGGTTTGATAAGAAACCTACTGGGATTGCTGATTGATTTTGCACAGAGGCTCGAAGGTACGATCAACAATCGTATAAATGAGAAAACTAAGAAAATCTGAAAGCTTTTTGAAATTTCTTTTTTCCCTTAAAAGTTTCCCAGGAGAAAACTCTTTTTTAAAATAAAAAATTTTTTTTGGTTGTCCCTTAAAAAATTGGTTTAAGAAAATGAACATTTATTCCAAAAAAACAGGAAAGGGCAGTTTTTTAATATTTTTTCCCGGGGTCATATAGAAAAATTTTTAAATTTCAATGCTGGCAAGCCCAAAATTCTTTTCCCCGGGCTTACCATCTTCTAAGAGCATGGGAATATCTCTTGGAATCCACGAATATCCACCAATGGATCGGATTGTTCAACATTGTCAAAACGTGACTGAAGTTTCAAAAAAAAACTTGAAAAGGGGACAGAAATTAAATTTAAACCCTAGTTTTTTAATTCTCAAATGAAATGTTTTTACCCAAGCTTTTTCAAAAATCTATGAGGAGCCCAAAGGGAAATAAAAAATTTTCCCAAAGTTACTCCAATTTTTTTACCACCCAAAAGATAATAAAATGTTACTGGTTCGCCAAGTTGTTGTCAATCTCAACGAAGTTGAAGAAATAAGACCATTTTTGTACAAACTTCCAAACTGTTTTGGGCCTTACGAAGAATTATTTCAGAAATTGGGTTCGCACAAAACCCCACTTTGTTCCGATTACTCATCAGTTTTAGCAGAGATAAAACAACAATACAAGGAAGAACCACTTCCTTATAATACATTACTCTGTGTCCAGAAAGCTCTTGAAAATATTATTAAATTGGTAGACAAGGAAAAAGAACCTTTCCAGAATGTTGCGCAAGTATTCATTCCTGATCGAAGTAATGTTCTCGTTCCATCAAAGTCTTTAACAGTTTCAAACAACAATGAAATCGAGAAACGACTCGAAGGAAAGATTGATATGCATTTCTTTATAGGATTTAAGGAATTGAAAATAGACTGTGTGAGGGATCCTGCTTTACCATTCGAAAAATGGCCGAAACTATTACAGCCAGATATTTTGACAACAGAAATATTTGAAGAAATTTCAACTGACAATGTTACAGAGGAAGACTGCGTAGTAGCACAACGAATAGAATGTTTTCTTTGTTCTGCCCCTGTTGTTGAAGGAATAGTACGTCTAGTCAAACATCAATTTAAATGTGATGGTAGTTCCTTCCATAACAGTATTGAGAATACGATTATGCAGCGCCTAACAAGCGTCAAAGTAACAAAAGTATCAGGACTAAAAACATACCTTAAATATAAAGGGCAAAAAATAGAAGGGACAGAATTGAATGCATCCTGCTTCATAAAATCTGTCATAAATAAACAAACGGAAGATGAACTAAATTATAAAGGGTATGAACTGTGCTTTCAAAAAGAATCTGGTGAACAGACTTTAACTGACTTAATAAATGATAAGCAAGGTCTCTTGACATTGGTCGACCTATGTACTGAGAGCAGGCTTGGTAAACGAATGACTATTTATCTGTCACAAATTCTTCAATTATTAGAAAATTCGTCAGAAATAAGTAGAAAACTTGATAATTTACAAATTGATGCATACGACCTCCCGGCATCTTGGAATGTTCCGATTTTCCCTCCACCTGGAACTTATGTAGAAAAGAAATTCCACGCTTTCTTAGAACAAAGCATTTCTCCATTTAAGATGTATGAATATATGTATGTTGCACTTGAAGTTGAAGACTCCGGCGATTTAACTGATCCAGTTTACATGTATGCTGACATTTGGAAAGAAAACAAAAGAGCTCATGTTCTCGATATTACATACGATGTGAACGTTGGTCGTAAGAATGAGTTAATAACTGTTTCTATATACCGCTTGTATAGATTCAAACCAAAGGAGCAGGAGATTGTTCAAGATTTAGTAAAATATGACATTGAACGAATTGGTTCAATTCCTATTGACAAAAACTTTCTTCACGTAAGACAAATGCTAAAAGATGCCTGGAAATTGGACGAAGCTGGGCAAAAAGGGGTGCTCCATCGTTTATGGATGCAGTGGCATCCGGATAGAAACACAAGTCACCGAGAATACGCCGGGCGTGTGTTTAATTACATAAATGAAATAGTGATGAAATTGGAGAATAACGAGATTATTGATGATGAAATTTCAAATGACACCGGAAGAATGCCTCCAGATATGTCGCGCTCAACATTTAGATTGTCTAGTGAGGCTATTTATAGAAGAGGATGCACTCTTGCAGCACACTTTTACGACAACAAAGAAGATTATAACAGATCTACACGTACAGGTAATTTTGCCCATCATAGAGCAGAAAAAGCGATTGTACAGCATATTGGAGAAGCAAAACGCTGGCACAGACAAGCTGTTCATGACTATAAAGCTGCCATTAGTAATATTTCGACAGGAGCCGATGACTTAAGCTTCAACTGGGTGTGCTATAAGTGTCATAAGGTATTTAATCTTTGAACAAACTTCTGATAAACTAAATCGTTGAAAATAAGTTTCCTCTAAGTAATGAATTTAAATTCTTAGAGAGTGACGTATAAATGCTTGTATCAAAGTTTGGGGACCTTTCTGTTGAAAATGTGACAGAGTTAAATCGTATACATATACATGCACAGTGCGTTATCTAAAGTGCAGGTATCCGTTACCCGCACTCAAGAGCATGCCCATTGATTGGTTCATTTTGTCCGGGGTTTACATGTTGTGACGACAGAGAAAGGGATAGCAATGGGAATGTCATATTCAGATGCTCGTTCATTGGTTCCTTTTTTGTGGGGTTTCATATTGTGGTATCAGGGAACGTGTTTTTATGTTTGACTATGATACAAAAGAGAAAGAGCATCAAAACACTCGGCAATCTGATTTATATTCGGGGGCTACGCCTCGTGTTTCAATGCTCTTTCTATAACTAATACTTATTTTCATGTGAAACTAAACATATTTTTATAAATTTCTTTTTCTTTTTCTCAAGTCATGAAGAAAAAAATCTCCATCACTTTTGTCTGTACGACGTACGCACTGATAGTTATTTGAAATATGTTCTTATTTGTTTTAAGGCCGCTGAAAAAGCTTTAAAAGCAGCTTGGTTTGCCAAAAATGCAAATAAAGCGAGACTAAGAGATCATTCGTTGGCAAATATCGCAAATGGTCTTAATGATGGATTGCTTTTAACCAAGGTAAATTGTGATATTTTGATAGTTTCATTTAGTGAAAAAGAAATGTGGTTTGCCTTAAATGACACCTGTATACAAAATTTTCAGCATCTACCGTATGATTTTGGGCTTACAATCATTTATCTGAACTATAATGTAGATGTCAGAATGACTTATTTTCTTTTCAGAAATATTGAAACTTTAAATAATATGTTGTATCATTCTCATGATGTTTGGTCATTTATGATTGTATAAAAATAAATGAAAACATCCAAGTGACAAACTTTACATGCTTAATGATTGTTTTTATACTACATATGTCAAATATATAAACATAATTCACTACTAGCGTATTTCAAAGACTGTTTTTTTACAAATTTTCTGTCCAAATATTAAGTCAAAATAAAGATGCAAACTGATAGAGAGGATCATTTCAAAATTTATTTGCATAAGTATATTGAAGTATATGTCTTGATCTGTTAAACAAAAGCCAGTCTGATAAGTTCAAAAGAGAGAGCGTCGTAGAATAAATCAAGGAGGGGCGTCCATTGCCGAGTGGTAAAGGTCGTTGACTTCAAACCACTGCAACCTCACGCTGTGGGTTTGAATCCCGGCAGGGACTCTGGATTCTGTTAAGGAAGTTATCAAGCTAGCCTACGGAACGTCGATGGTTCTACTCAGGTGGAGAAAATTTTTATTACTTGTTAGTTATCAAAATTATCAGAATTATCCCTTTGAGCTGCTTAGAATTTTCATGAAAGAATGTTGTTATATGACGTCTTTACTCGTATTTCTTAATGTATCTACTTCAAACTGCAAATACATGTTTCTTATCATCACCCACATCATGTGTAGCAATGTTCATAATGCTAGCAACTATATTATCAGAATTATCATCCTTGAACTTTTGAAATTAGAATTTCTATAAAGAAATAATGTTTATTCTTTAACGTATTAAAGGTATTTACTTCAAACTTCAAGTATACGTTCCTTATAATCACACAAATCATGTTTTAGAAGATTCAGTACACTAGCTTGACTAATTCTAGAATTATGTGCTCCTTGAACTTAGTTTTTTGTCTAGAAATTGTTATTTTCTTTACTCAAAGTTCTTAATTTTTGAAAGGATTAACTTCATATTCCCCAATAATAATTTGACAAGGTTTGTAAATCTAGCGTCCATCCCTCCAGAATTATCTCCCCCTTAAACTTAAATTGTTCCTTATTTACCCTAAAACTTTATTTCGTCATGGTTTTACTTCAAATTTTAAATATATGTTTATGATCAACACTTACATCATATGTGATTAGATTTTAAAGTCTAGTGCCTGGGTTTCCATGATTATACGTCATTTTCATACTTGAAAATTGTTTGTTTCTTCTTGTTTTTTACAATAAATGATGTGTTTTTGATGTTTTTTTTACTTTTCTTGATTGTTACTATAAATTGTGACTACTTTAAACTTATTATAATTGTTGTTTGTCACTACTCACATCATGTATGACGATGTTTATAAGTCTATCATCTTTATTTTATATTTTATCTTCTCTTTAGTTTAAGAATTTTGCTTTTAAAAATGTTTTATTCCGGTTTCAAGGAAAGATGATTTAAAATTGGCCATTTGTCTGACAGTCCATCTGTCTGGCCATCCCTAGAAACGGTTTCCTGAAATCACTTTAAAGAACTTTGAACTTTTCAAACAAATTTACTTAAAATAGAAAAAAGTTGAATTAATAGTTATACATATTTATTCTGAGAAAGTTAGATATTTGATTATCTGATGTATAAACATAATTTTCTTATAATGCATGGCAACTTTACACATAACTATGATACATATAAACTCAGAACACAAAAGATTAAAGTTCATTCATGTCTTCCACAATTGCTAAATTGAATGGCCATGGACCTTCAGAATGTTGCAGGTGTTCTAACCGGTAGGGGACTTTTGTATTGCTTGCAATAGTTACCTTGATAATTGCTTGTTAATTTGAAAACTTATTAAGTAAAAGCATTGATGTGATGACTGAAAACTTTAAAAACTATTCACTTCGAACTTAGCTTACTTGTAAATTATCAGTATGTGGTACCATATCAATCAGACATGAAATAGTTGTTAACGTTCAAAATAAGAATACATTTCTAAAGGGCAAATATTCCCGAAGTATAGGCCATTCTTTTTTAATTACCTCTCTTGATAATTTCGTAATTTCACAAAAATTATCATTGATATTCTCTTTAAAATTGAAAGATTTTTTTATACAAAGCCCGTTTTTCTACTTTGCTTTTCATGCTATATGTAATGAGAGAAGTGGGTCGCACTGTCCAGCGAACGGCTTTTGTTGTTTTTGCCACTAAATACTTATAATCACAATGAGATGTAAACTTCAAATAGGATCTGAGAAGTACAAAAATAATATACAAATAAATAAATAGAAAAAATCAAATTGACTACAATGAGGTTGAACTAACAGTTCTGAATTTCCATGCAAATGACATTTATTCTAACCTTTTTGAATACTCTTTTTCAAGTAGAGATAATGCTTTCGGAGAAATATACATTGACGAAACGGGATGTTATATGAATAATAAGGGGAAGTAATAGGGACATAAGATAAAATATAACATTTTTAATACAACCCATTTACCTACATCAAAAATATGCCATCATATACTTAGCATGATAATTTCACAAGTGCGTGTAGACATTGACGGCATTAATTTTAAATTAATTTATTAATGTTTTCTGTTATTATCACAATTCGTTACGTTTTTAGGCTACATCCTTGGGGCGTATTACTGGAGACTATTCTTGCATGCAATATCCAGATGCTGCTTTGGGACGACAACAAATACCATCTGAAATGTTTGATTGTGAAAAGGCAGAGAAAGCTGTTGAGATCACAAAGTGCATACTTGACACAACAGCCGAGTTAATTGACTGAACACGCTGTTAAAAGGTGGCTATAAATGTCTGTCTATTAAACCACATCGAATGAAAATGGAAAATGTACTTCGTTATCTAAATGAAGAAAAAACAATCACTTTTGCTGTAACATATATTATTATTTCGTTACAGTCATTTGTTATTCACATCATGTTTATAATTTTGAACCTTTAAGTTCATATAATTTTGAGATATTTCAGTATAGATGTGTCACATACTGTCTTATTAATTAAAGTAGAGTTGACTTTAGATTGACTGTACATATAGTTTACATGTTTTTGTCATTTTCTATTTGATGTAAGTTCGAATTTCTAGTATAAATGACTTTAAGAATTCCAAGTTTGATGTTACAATATTTTTATCTGCATAATTGTATTTTTCTTTTTGTTTCATATTAATCATTCTTTTTTTAATTTTTACTTTTCTGAAAGTCTTGTTTTTTTTGCTATTCAAAAAGTGTTGCGTCGTGTGCATATTGACATTATACTTTTAGATTGACATTTCACACATAATATGTGTATGTCTTGATAAAGTATGAAACCTCATCGTATGGAAACCGGCAAAGAACTTGATTATCTAGATGATAAGAGAGCAATCAATTTTGTTGTAATAGTTTACAAGTACATTTGTATATTTTGTAGAAGATAAAGCAATGTGTGTTTGAAAGTTTTATCTTGTTTATATAGTAGACTAATTATCTTATTTTATTTTTGTGATAAATTATGTGTTTCGTTATGAATATGGCAAGTACTGTCTCTTAATCTCTTTCTAAATTAAAAACAAAGCGACTTTGAAATTGCTGTTTATACAGAAAAAAAATCTTTGACAGTTTCTATTTGATATACGTTTGTATACCAAGATGTTTGATAGTTATTTATGGTTAACTCTAAACGGTTGTTTACTTTTATAGCCCCGGCTGCTAGATTTATGTTTTATTGCAAACAACCATTTATGCACGGCCATAAAATCATTCAGACATCTTTATAACGAATTTTGTGTACAGCCTATTTTCTTATTTGAGAAAATACGGAAATACTTCATTTTCAATTGACAGTTGCTGTGTTTGTAGATTATATTAGGGTTATGAGCGACGTAACGAACGTAAAATATTATAAAAATTGTTCTTCTACATTTCTTCATCAGCATATTGTTTCACGTGTAGATAAACATTTTACTTAAACAGTCTCTCAGTCAAACATAAGACAAAGTCTTCTATTATCAAATTGAGTTTGAAAATTTCACTTCGTGACTTTATATCATTGCTCTCTCGAGGGATCTATCCTTTATCAGATTACTAGGCTTAAAGCAGTGTTTATATATTTTTTTACTTTGGCTGTTTTGTAAAGATTCTTTCCATGCTACATTACACATTGTTTTTATATTGATGTGTTATATTTTATTTAGTGTTAATAGAATGAAATGCTTTTTTGTTTGACATAATGACAACAACATTACAAATTTTAAGAACTATTGCTAATTTCGAGGTCTTTTGTTTGTTTATATAACCTTATATTTCATTACCAAATATGGAGAATTGGCTTTCAATTTAAGGGAATGTTTAGTGAATTTTAAACATTATGTAGATAAATATCATATCAATATCACTCGACAGGTTTTGGGTCATAACCAAGCTGTATATTTTTATTGTTCTGATCATAAACATTCTTTGAACGAACCGTTTTGTGTTGCTGTTATTTCTTTATTGAACCTTCAGATATATTGAAGATAAATTGGCTTTAAAACATTGATAATACTGATGATACATACTAAATTAATGTTTTTTGTAGAATTTAGCAGATTACATAGCATAATATTAATGCATTTGATATATATGTGTATTCATTTTGTGTACCTACATGTAAACGTGATGAGAGTTGCTTTTAAGTTGTATATAAGATGACTTATTGGATTATTTTTTATTAAAAAAAAAGTTTAATTTGGTTTTAAGTAAGCTAATTTGTGTTTCTATTTACTGACCACTTCATACATTCAGAGATTTTGTTTACCATTTTGGAGACAACCATTTATTTTTTAATCATATCCATTGTAAGTTATATGTTTCTACCGTGTATCTTTGTGGTGTTTTCCTTCATTTGTATATTTCTTTTTTCATTTTTAGAAGTAATTCATATTTGAGTTGATTTTGCTGTACTTTTATTGCATAAAATTGACTGAAGCATTAATTAGGTTTTATTATTCTATAAAGGCAGTTTTCTGAAAGTCTAGCTTTGGAAAAATGCACCTATGTTATTGCACTTAAGGTAATGTTTTGTTTTATCTTCACTTTGTTGTTTATTAATATGAATGCATATGGTTAAATTGATCAGTTGTTTAACAATGGTGGTATTGATATTAAAGTACTTGTTTTTTTTCATTTAGAAAAGCATTTGGCTTTACTGTATAGTTTTTTTTACTTGAATGTTTCAACTTCAATGTACATTATATGTATTATTTGATTTTCTTTTACATTTATTCTTTTGCATATATCGGTTATGTACAATTTTGTTTTTGAGCAGTTATGCTAATTATCTTCATCAATCACTTTCATGTGCATTTTTAATGCTTAAGTTCCATTTTTGTAAATAGATTGAACTCTTTTTTTTCAAGGAAAACAAAGCTATATATATCGATTAGTACAATTTTGTTTTGAGCAATTTTATCAGTTATGCTAATTATCTTCATCAATCACTTTCATGTGCATTTTTAATGCTTAAGTTCCATTTTTGTAAATAAATTGAACTTTGTATTTCAAGGAAAACAAAGCAAACAAAGTCATTATCAGCCCTATGCCTTTGTCTACATCAGTATCATGTATTGGGAAATATATTTGTACAGCCATAGTTTCATTACACCCATTTAAGTGTTTTATTGTCAAATACACTTGTAGGCTAGAGTTTTAGATGGCTGTCACATATTCTGACACAAGTATGTCTCCTTATATTGAGAATTAATATAGAAGTTTTCATATCATCTGATATTTTTACTGAACAAGTTGATTTAGAATCCTTGATTGCTTTTTATGACCATCATGTACATTAATTTCGGAAAGAGAGCCTTCTACACTGTCATGTATATTGACAAAATTTACTCATTACTCATCTTGAAAATTCAGTTCTTACTTTTGAAGCACCTAGCCTTTTCAATACATCTTTAAAATATTGTCTTAAAACGTCGTTATTAATTAAATGTGTATGTAAGACATGAGTTCATTACTCTAATTATATTTTCTTGTATACTATGTACATATATTTTATGTGTATTATGTGTAGTATTTTATTATAATTATGTTCAATAACAAATGATACGTTTGTTACAAAATCTAGAAATAAGCAATTGCTACTAATGCAATCAAAGTTAAAAGAAGATGCAATTACCGCTTTCAGTATGTCAAATATGATTAATCAAAACTTCAAGTATATACTAACAAACGTATATCATTTCCCTGTAGAAAGTACATTATTTCCTTGTAGAAGGTACATTATTTCCTGACAATTTATGACTTGGTTTTGTGACACCTATAATCTTTGTTTTATTAACATGTTGTTAACACTGGCATATGCTTTTTTATTTCTGCAAGATAAACGTAGTTTATATTCAAAGTCGAGTTCTTTGAAAATTGTAAATGATTTAATTATTCTAAATTAGTTTTATTATATGAAGGGATTACACTTTATTATAATATTATACAATAAAGGCGAGCCCTTTCATAAGTCAAAATGATATGTTTTGCATTTTGTTTATTATTTTTGTATCTATTATAATTGTTTCTAAACAAGGGAGTAAACTTATTTTAAAAAGGCGAATCCTTAAAAATTGTATTTAACTAATGTCTACGTGAAAGGATACACTTGATTACGATGTAACATAATCATGGCGAGCCCTTTCGTCCATCGAAATGTCGTATTGATTATAATAATTCAGTTAAATTGATATATTTTCAAGGGATTTACTAAATCGTTTTAATGCGAATCATTAAACATTATGACATGCTTTGTCATTCAAGTTATTAATTTTATTCCAAGGGATATACTTTATTAGTTCAAAGGCGAACCCTTTAACATTTTGACAAATTTTGTTATTAAAGTTTTATCATTTATTTCAAGGGATATACTTTATAAGTTCAAAGGCGAACCCTTTAACAATATAATAATAATAATAATAAATACCACATTTATATAGCGCCCTTTTCATTAAAATGTTCAAAGGCGCTATGACATATTTTGTCATTAAAAGTTTTGTTTTTTATTTCAAGGGATATACTTATCAGTTCAAAGGCGAACCCTTTAACATTATGACAAATTTTGTCATTTAATTTTTATTTTTTATTCCAAGGGATATACTTTATCAGTTCAAAGGCGAACCCTTTAACATTTATTTTTTATTTCAAGGGATATACTTTTAAATAATCATTTAAAAGGCCGACCCATGAAACAAAATATCAGCAATAATTATTTTGTTGATTCATAATGTCTTTAAAATAACTACAGATGTATTAACTTCCCATTCTGAAACTTAGTTACTTTGTGTTTTTAGAAATCTATGACAATATTACAAAAATTAAAAGTTTACAAAAGTAAGCTATGTGTTTATTTGTTATATTCCATAATATAATTCTTTGGCCACCTACAACACTTAATTTATAAGTGAGATGTCTTTGTACCATTGCCAGATTTGGGTTAGAAAGCTTGCGAAGTATGTTTTTAAACTCGCTTTTTTTCGAAGAAAAAAAAAGTTATTGCTACAGCCACATTATCGTTGACCGTTACCATTGCGATGGCGTCCAAAATTTTAACGTTTGTCATTTTTATATGCCACCGTACCGATTCATTTGTGTATGTGTGTGTGTGCTTGTGTGTGTGTGTGTGTGGGTGGGTGGGTGTGTGCGTGTGTGTGCGTGTGTGCGTGTGTGTGTGTGTGTGTGTGTGATATTATGTAGTAAACTAAATTTCAACCAAACTTACAAGGATTGTTCTTGGGTTGAAGGGCTTTCAAAGTTGTTTCAAAGACTTTGATTCCATGCAGAAATCTGGTTACCATGGTAACCAAAAGGATTATAAGAATAAACTTTCAAAGCAATTCTTCTAAAGACCCACAAGGCATAGAGAAATAGATACTGTGCATAAGGCAAATTGTCTGGTAGGGACTATTTAAGACTATTTCAAATTTAAAGCTCTGGGGTCAAAATGCCCGCCCGGTGGTCATTACTTTTTCTCGTTTTTTTCATATATAGTAAAAGCTTAAAAGATATTCTTGTTTTAAGGTACAAGGACTTAGATCTTTTGATACTTGGTATATGATATAATCTATAGGGTCCTCTATCAAAGTTGTTCCAAAATGCTGGTGGGATTTACATGCCGCTATTTTATTCTTGGAGTACAATACGGGGAAGACATGTTTTTTTGCGACAAAAAACCCTTTCTTGTCTTCTTTCTCTTCTAGCTGGCTATAATTTAATTATTAATGAATGGATTGGGTATTTAGACACAATATTGTCCAGCTTTTCGTAGGTCCAAACTGCTGGGGGATTTGGACATTTATTCCCAGGAGTGATCAGTACAATACATATTGTATATATCGCGGGCACGTTCTGCTTCGCTGTACAAAGTGGCCTGGGCAGAGCTTAAAATAGAAACATCTTGTTCCACTTTCAAAGGCAAACTTTGCCTGGCGGGATTTTATTGAATCTCCCCTCAGGAGTAATGCATACCATCCCCCATTTGTGCGTATCGCCTGTTTTTTTCCAGTTCCTGCTGCATAAAATAGCTGTTGACAAAATCTACTTTCATAAGTTCAAAACAGCTGTCGGGATTTCGACATAATTCACAAGAGTGATCAGTACCATATCTGCTTGTTTATATCGCAGGCACTTTCTGCTTTGCTGCACCAATGGCCATGAGGGCTTTTTACATAGACTATTTCCTCCAAAAATTCACTATAAGCGCAATGCGGGTTAGATGGAAACGTTAAACTAAATTGTATACCTCCAAGTTGTGCATTACCATTGGCTGTTTTTCTGCTTTATATAATGTGCCAGAGCTTAAATAGAAAAAATTATGTCCAGAGTTCAGGTGCGCACAGTACCAAAAAAGTTCGGAGCGTAACGTCAATGCACTAGTTGAGGTCGGAAGTGTCGCGCGAAATTCAGGTGTTTGGGCAAGGGTCAAGGTCTTCTTCGTGTCAAAGGTCACAAATTACAGATAAATCAAATTTATTTGTGGTATATTTTTTAATATAATTACGATTGGATTTAATTTTAATATAATTTAGAACAAAATATTCTCTATGGTGAAAGTTTAGATGTAAATTGTTGCCAAAATGAAGATCAAAGTTCCCCAAGACGTCAAATGTTTTAAATTAAAAATATCAAAATTTGGTTTTGTCCGCCACTGTATCTTGTTTGGAAGTATGTTGCTTAGTAATAAAGGTTTTTTGAGCCCGCTTGCGCTGAGCTCGACATAGTTGACAAAATGGCTGTTCCGTGTTTGCGTGTGCGCATGTGCGTCCAAACTTGTCCATGTCTTAGATTCTTCGAGCACGGAGTAATTTTCATATAACATTGAGCTTTTAGGCACAAATCTTCATTATGAGACTTCGTGTGATGCACATGAACCATTTCACCAGATCAGAGACCAAGATCACCTAAGATGATGCAACGTCAATAATTTTTTTTACCTTGGATATAAAGGGGATGTGTTGCGCATATCTCATCTATGTAAACATCTTTCTCCTTCATCTGAAGCTTACAGGGCGGGCTAGACATTCAGCTCATTGGCATGTCTTGTATCATCGTTCAATGGATTTTGAAATAACTTGGCACAAATGTTCACAGTAATGGGACGACATGTCATGCGTTGCACCCGGACCTCTACATTACAAGTCACGGTCACACTTTGGGGTCAAACCATTACATTTCTGTTATAGGGTATTTTTTTCCAAAACTTTTACATCAATTTATCAACATTTGTATTAAAGAATTTTGAAATTTCTTGGCACAAATATTCACGATAGTAACACGATGTTTCATGAGCAATAGCCGGATCCCTACCTTTAAGACCAAGGCTTAACATGGTCTTTCCAGTCCTTAATATCTTTATCTTTCTAAGGATTTTGAAATTGCTTGTTCAATGGATTTGAAATTACTTGGCACAAAACCTCAAAGGACGAGGCCATACTTTGAGGTCAAAGCATAGCAAGGCCCAAGGAAATATAATGTCATTCGAGAAGCGCCCACATACCTTGATTGATGAAAAATTACGAACCAGACACGAAATATACCGTGTAACATACCAAGCCCTGTATTGATTTTGTATTGGGAACGTTTTGTGGATTTGAAATAATGATCACAACTATACAAACAATTTCTGTTGACATAAGCACCGGAATTTTTTTTATTCCATTTCTGTAATAAATTGATTGTTGCATGTACAGATATACAATTGATCAAGATTTTTCACTGAAAGTCTTGATACCTCAAATTTTGAATAGCACAGTTTGAGCTTATGTAAAACATCCCTTAGGCGGGGAGCGTTGGTAACTCTTTCACAAATTTTGTTTTATAAAGGGATTAACTTCATATTTGAAACAACATCGTTTATGATAAGACCTTCATGTATATCAAACTCAAGAATACCTTGACTCATGAATGACCTTGACCTTGAAGTTCAACTTATTGAATCTTTACTGATTATTTGCTAAATTGACTGTGACTTTGTAATTAATTATTGAATTATCTTCATGCATGTACAAAAATAAGCCTTTAAACAAGTCCTTTAAAAAGGTTGAACTGATCTTGACCTTTAAATGACCTTAAAAATTTATGTTTTTCTTTAATTTTCATTGTTGATTTTTATATATACAATAGGCATTGTACAATTTTTTAACTTGTATTCTAAATCAAATATAGTTATGAGTGATAATTTGGATTATTTTTACTTAATTGTACTTAAATTTCTTTTGATTAAATCTCAGTCATATCTTTAATTTATATAGAATGGTGTGTGTTGAGTTTTCTTGTAAAGGGTGTTTCCTTAAAAGAAACCAGTTGAAAATGCACACATGGTCCTGTACATAAAGAAGTATATCTAAATTAAATGTGTAACAAAATATACTCTTTTTCATCTTGAGTAATTACTAGTTTTATCCTTTTTCATTGTCAAGTTCCTTGAAAATTGTATGCCTAATGGCCATGATTTATACGTTTTAAGGATTTATATTCATGGTGGATTGCAGTAAGAAGGAATACAGTCACTTTATTTTACCTCATCATCGATCAATTTCGTCATCCATGATATCAAATACATAATCAAGGAATATATTTAATAAATTTTCTTCTGTATTAAGGCGGACCCTTGAATATTTTCTTAAAAATTACATTTTTTAAGGAGAACCCTATAACGAATAAATTTCTACTGATAATTAAGTTATTTTCTTATAGTTTTATAATATCAAGGGATACACTTTATAATAAAATAGTATACTACAGGCGATATATTTCAATGATTTATGTACCCGTTTCGATTTTTTGCTGTTATATTTTTGTCTAGCGATATACTAACAATTTGACCTATATATTGGCCTTTACATTTTAAAGTTGTGTTGTTTTTCATAGGGCTATACTTGAGGGGGTCGAACGTATAGTGGTACGATACTATTTTAAAAGGTACTATACGGATTAATGGCTGATTTAAGCATAAAAACACACGTCAGAGTGAACATATTTTATAAAATTGCTAAATTGTTTTACTATTAAAATAGCAAATTTTGTTTGGATCATGTCAGGCTTTGACATGTTATCTCGAAATGATAGGCGTTTAGGTTCAATTATGAAAAAGTTATTACACTGCGGTATACCGTACCCCGGATATTGCTCGATATTATGAGGACTTCCATCCTATTTCGCGACTTTGAACGGGGAACGAAGGTAAGTTCAGCGACGATATTTTCCAAACTAATGGCTATTTCATTTATCTAAACGGGTTTTATATATCTAGAGGTATTGTTGTAGCTCTAAAAGACGTAAAAGTATTAAAGATATTTTTACAATTGATTAAGCTACCCCTAAACGATCCGCTGCTCACTAGAAAATACTGACCGCGATACTGTAGAATCGTTAGAAGTTATTGTATTACAAATATAAAAAAAATTGAATCGAGCAATTTTTTCATTCACAAGCCAAGTATGCTTTGTCCAAATTTCAGGCAAAAAGTGTGAAAGTACAAAAAGATACAGTCAAAAAAAGATACAAGAAAGTGTACCGAGTATTGATTTCAAGTGTACAGAGTATTGCAAAATAGCCCAACTTTAGTGTACAGTGTATTGCAAAACAGAATGAGCACATTAGTATGGAAAATTGATATTTTTGTCTAAATTTCACGTCTGATTATCGATTCCATTTCATTTTGCTGATAATGTACTGTTTATATGATATTTTTTCAAATATTTCAGATTCAACAATGTATTTTCAGTGTTATTACTGTTCTTTTCCTACTTGCAAATAGAGAGATTTAATTTTCCATTTGATTGAAAATCACACTATGAAGAAACTGTGATCAAGGACACCCATCTCTGAAAAGAAGAAGAATAACAAAATATATTTAGATGACATTAATAATAGGTTTTTACAGTACAAATTTGTCTTAAGAAACATATCGACACACTAGTAAAGTATTGGCCCGAGTGCTTATGCCGTCCAAGCATGCCGGTATCGTCTTAAGAGCATTGCGAAAAATGGCTGCTTTAATTGAATAAAGCCTCTTGTTACGAGTTCAAACTGCTATGAAACTATAAAAAAATGCTTCAATACTGATCAAACTGGGCACAAATGTTGGCTGACCATAGCCTGTGGAATAGCATGCTCAATTTTTAATTTCCAGTTAACATGGCAACGGGGGGACGTCTCAAAATTGCCAAAAATCTCTATTTTGCGTTGTTTTCCCCCATCAAAACTGATTTCAAGGTGCAGCAACTTCTCAATTGATTGAGATAAAGTCTAAGGTTTTCGGCGTTGATTACACGGTACCTTTAAATCGACATGAGGCCATTTTAGCCTCCCCCACAAGTCCCAAACTTCTCGGTGATTAGAGGGGTTACTGTCCCACTTTAAACCCCCAAACAGAAGGGAGCACATCCCCCCTAAGGCACCCTCTTGATGTACCTTTTTAATGGGGGGTGACGCCGAAAGTGATCACTCTTTTGAACAACATTTCTCAAACAAAAACAACAGTGTTTGGGGCCTAAATAGCGCCTGTTTTACACTATTTGAGGCCTCGAAAGGGTGGGTGTAAAGCCTTCAAAACAGGCCTTTATGAGGTAAAAGGTTATTAGGAACATAACCTTTTTATTGCCCTTTATGTATAGGTTATAGATTATATACAGAGTTTCAAGAAATTAATTTTCGAGCGAACGAAGTGAAGCGAGAAAATTAGTTTCTTAAAACTCTGTATATAACCTATAACCGACTTACAGTTAGCCCCGTCTATTCACACCGAGTGCACTATGTAAATAGGTGGAGTCCATTAAATCGGCTCATTTAACGTATTTAATACATACAGTTGAGTTACAGCACTGTATGCAAAATACTTCGGCAAAATTTAAACAAAATAGAGCGATTTCATTGGTAGACAAACTTTGGCGAACTGTAACATAATCTTATCAAAATCCATTATTCGGTTTTTTGAGCTGTACCCGCTCGGCAGTCATACGGTAACTCATTGCTAATGACGTAACAAATTTCACGTGCAAACGGTCTGCCGTTGCTAGAGTGCAGGTGCAAAATGCTTTATATGGATTTTTGGCTTAGTAGGAAGTCGTTTGATATTAGATATTGGCACACTTGCTCAATACCGTCTAATATTGACAATCTTGAGGCAGCATTAATTCACTTTCACTATTTAAAGTAAGATATGCAATAATTATTAACAAATTCTGGAAAGGTTGATCCTTCGATAGCAACGATAACTTTTTAAACACAGAAAATTGCTGAGTTCGTTCGACTGAAATTTTTCATGAGCAGAAATGAAAATCTTGATTATTCGCAGATGTTTCCAGTAAAGTACCTCCGAACTCTGCACATATAGTGTAAATAAGTATAGACAATAAGAAATATTTAAAATTAAATGTATTTACTACTTGCATTTACTCTATATTGATACCAATACTCGTTACACTAAAAAAAATACTCGTGACACCGGAGGGCAACTCCAACGCAATACTCGGTACACTGACATTTGTTTTTACTCTCAAAATGCGCTGTCATTTGAGGTTCTTTTGTTAATTGAACATTAACAACATAAACATTATCATCATTATCACATTTCACTCGATTCAAGTTTTTCTTTTAAGGAAGTAAATGCACAAAAACATCAAATTTGACTGATCCGAGCTCATTTATCACGTAAGCAAAGAGACGAATTTTACATCCTATTTACATTTCAAAGATATTTCTCAACATTTTTGGGTTTTCAGTAACTAGAAAAATTATCGAAGTATTTGTTTTTCTATAAACTTTAAATTAAACCAATTCAAAATGACTAAATATCGTCACTGAACTTACCTTCTTTCCTCGTTCAAAGTCGCGAAATAGGATGAAAGTCCTCATAATATCGAGCAATATCCGGGGCACGGTATACCGCAGTGTATTAAAGGTCAATTAGCTGGAACTGATTTTGTGTCGGTGAAAAATTTTAAGATCAGAGCACATATCATTAATGTTCGTTGCTATTCTACTTGCAACTTTATTTAGTTGCATAGCAAATACATTTGTGCAAATATAGTTATTGACGTCTTCTTGTCCAAATATTTATGGGTGTACTATGTTGGTACTATGTCATTAACTATTTACAATTGTTAGATAATAAAATAATGTAAAGCCTTTTGTTTATGTTTTTTAAAATTTTCTTTTTCAATCATTATAAAATCTTAATACATGTATATGGATATCTATGTCAATGTCTGGCTAACTCGTAAAATCTCCTGATGAAAATAACGTTTGCTGCTAAATATCATACAACATTTGTTTCACAAACATACGGGCTGAATATTGTACTCTGACAAGATTTTACACAAATAGAAGGCCAATGTGCGTAACCATTCTTTTGTCTAACAAATCCTTCGTTCAATAGGGCTTGTCACACACATTTCACAATCTTAAGTATGAAGCTTTATCTAGAACTAAGTTATTTTCCACACATACATCACTATTATTTTTAATGAAGAAGAAAACAAAAACAAACAAGAAACATAAACATGCCGGTTCAGTCTTATAAAGCTAAAGTTTCCGTGTGGCTTTTTTCGAATTCTTTAACAATACGTATCTTTATAAGTATGTTATAGTTAATTTTTCATGAAATGAAACTGCGTTTAACTTTACCGGCAACTAATTGCTAATGAGAACAGACATCAGTTGGTTATGCATGAAAACTCATTGTAAGGAACCAAAACTTGCGTATAGTTAGTTTATCGAAGCAAATATCATGCGTACAGTGTGAAATACGAAAATATTTGGGATATATACGGGATATATACAAATGATCTGTTAATTTTATTCATGCAATTAGTTTTTCTATAAATAATAAACACGTGGGTATTAAAACTAATCAAATATCTGTTTCAATACATTTGTAATTGTATTTATTCTTTTTAACATGTATGTCAGGTTGCCGATGGCATTTGAAGTATCAAATACCTCAATAATTTCTCCTTACTATAATATACCATCATACTCAATTATATCGTTTGCTCTGCATGCGCTATATTATTCGAACAAAAAGTACAACATACAACAGATATTTGAAACAAACCGACTCTTACCTACGTTATTTGTCACGTTCCTCTGTGCCATTATTCCGTATCATACTATTTCATCTTGCTAAAAAGAGTATCATACCTCTAAACGTTAGACCCCCGTGCTTAATCATTTTGAAAGCCTAGCCGCTATTGATACATACACAGGAGTAATTATAATGTATTTCTACAACGAATTTATTTGTTGCATGTGTAGATCTAGTATTTATTAAGATTTTGCTCTGAAAGTCAAGATCCATATCTTAGATTTTTGAAAAAATAATTGTATGTGCATCATGTAAAATTTTCTCAGGTAAGAGATTTTGCTAACTGTATTACAAATTATTCTTGTTTAAATATGTATTTCATTTGAACTTGGACAAGGAAACATACATGACAAAACCTAGACCTTGGCTTTTCATAAAAACTGTCAATGTTTTATTGTTGAATTTCCCTTAAACTTTTGAACTCTGTCTTACTTTTTAAACAAAATTGATTTATACTACAACAAAAGCACACGTATGTCAAAACAGACACACGCGACACTGTTCGCCCACAACTGAGTACTCGTACTGAACGGCCCCTAGGAAAAATCATTTGTCGTAAATGACATAATTTGAACCTAAGCAAGAAATATTTAGTAAGGATAAATGACGAAATTGAACTACTTTAACATGCAAAAATCATTTCTTCTTTTTTTTTTGGTATTCTTTTCTTGAGGAAATATGAACAGTGCCTGAAAACAGAATTTTATATCTGAGCAACTTAACTAGAAAGAGAAAACTAAACAATCTGAGAGTTTGTTTCTGGAACTCCTTTAAAGTAATTAAAAATTTTCAGAAAAGCCCTTTATATTATGTTACTCATTTCAGAATGGCCAATGAGATTCCTAGATTTCAGTTTATATTGTTAAATTTACCAATAACAGTTCTACTTATATTTAGTTTTTAGTATTTAGTAATCCCCTGTTAATTTTACAGGAAAATCAAATAGATTTTAGACGGCGTTTTGCCTCTGTCCACTTGGGCTCAGTAAATCCTCATACCATAAAAACAATTATACGATATTACCGATTGCATAAAAGTCTACTACAATGTACAAGGGGCCTAGAAGCGCAGCAAAAAATGAGCTTCAGAAATTAGCCATAGAAATTTAGCAAATTCAACTTCAAAATTTTTGTTTTGATTACATAATTTTACATTATTGTTATCCAATGTTGACCTTTTACCTGTAAATCATGGGTCACGGATTATTTTGAAGTATGGAAAGTCTTATATGCCATTTACTCAGTCTAAATCTATGTTAGATTCATGAGATTCAGAGAATAACCTCCTTATAATCCAGAAAACATATGAGCCGAGTCACGACAAAACCAACATAATGGGTTTGCGACCAGCATAGATCCTGACCAGCCTGCGCATCTGCACAGTCTGTTCAGGATCCATCCTGTTCGCTATCAGTTTCTTTACTTGTTATAGGGTCTGTAAGCGAACGGTATGGACCCTGATCAGACTGCGTGGATGCGCAGGCTGGTCTGGATCCATGCTGGTCGAAAACGCGCTATGTTGGTTTTGTCATGACGCGGCTCATATTATTAGTCGCCGGTAGAAACCGGCGACTATATTTGTAATAGTTTAATATTATACCTATGGTAGGAGAAGCCCTTAAAATCTGAAAATAAAAACATATCAATCATTGAACAATTAAAGACAACAATTATTTTTCAGTAATCACAAAAAATCAAACATATGATAACTTTGCTCAGTGGAATGAAATATGCACATATTGACGTCTTAAAAAGCAACATTACAATTTTCATAAAATGAATCAATAACGTATCCCTAAGGATCAGTCATTGAATATTAGAGATACTTTTACTTTTTTCTGTGTGCCAAGCATTGCTATTTTATGATATATAAATCATGAATGATATTTGAAATGACACTTTAGAATTATTTGGTTGTTTATTTTTTTATACATTGTAAGACCTTTTATATTACATTATTTTATCTAATTATAAACAAATGCTCCCTGGTCTTTCGTAAGAATCACGTGACTACATGTTTATATATGTTGTATATCGTTATAAAATCTATTTATAGTTACAGATTGCTGATAAGACAGGTAACTTGTTAATGGTGGTAACTGATAAGATGTAAATCATTGTAATTTTGTACAGATAATTACATAAGTTATTTTTCATTAATCAGGTTCATACTTTATATCATTAGAGAAACCTGTTTACATTAAAAATACATTTTTAAAACCTTTTCCTTTCTTCTTTGTAAAGGGTTTAACTTGGCCCTTTCTGTCAAACATTCGACAAGAAAGTTCAATTGTTTAGTTTAGGTTGAACATCCCAAAATAATGTTATGCTTAAGAGGCACATTATTGAAATATATAATGGTAATCGTTGATTTCGGTATATTCCGTCGGTTTCCGTCACGCAGGTTTCCAAAACGGTATGACGTCAGGGGTCCGGAATCGTATTAGATACATAGAAAAAAATAATAAACTATCTTTGTGTTGATAGTTTATCGCACTGAAAGGCAATTAAACGTTAATTTTATATATCGTATGTAACGATTGGAATACGTGTATTGATTTCAACTAAATTATATATTTTTTCTATAGCACATAATAATGATGTACAACACTTTTACAATAAAATTGTATTGTTTCATGTAATAATTAAACATATATTTTTTCATCGTCACTTTGCAAATATTCGATGATCGGTTATTATTTGTCGGTAATTATCTAAATCTGCACTAGTAACCTATACGAATTTCAATGTATGGTACAACAGTATATGTATAAAGTAAAATTACGAGAAGAATTACCAGCATAGCACTTGCCTTACAAGCCTCAGTGGCAAACATTACTCAACTCATTGTTCCTCTTATTTTTATACTTGAACCATTAAACTTATATTTTCTTATATTTATGATAATAAAATCATTTTTCTATCCGGCGACTTGATGCTTTAGCATCAAAATCTCTACTTGTTACATTTGTATTTGGTTTCAAATTAATGTCTTCAATTGTGCTGAAGATTGATGTTACATACTAAGCAATAAAGGACTGTAAAATATTTTTTCGAGATTAATGTTCCATTAGATGTTAGTCTAGCTCTATAACTTGTATGCAAATATTGAAAATTCCAAATAATTCACTTTCTCTGTTTCCCAAATCATTATAATTGTGGTAAATTACCCGAACTTGGTTTAAACATATTTATTCAACAAACATATAACTTTAACAAAACACTTAACCAGTGAACAATGTTTACAAGGTACATTTTTGGATTGGGCAGAAAGCTCTAAAGGTTATGAATGACCTATCCCAAACGTGAAAACCATTACAATGCTGTTCACTCAAATCAGGCTAAGAATAGCACAAATGATTTCCGAGTATACGTCTTAATTTTTTTGGCTTATATTTCCGTTTTAAGTGCAAAAAATCAAATTTTAATTATTAGGCTTTATTATGCTTTTTGTTTTCAGTGCAGTTGCTTTGACTAAGAATGTTCCGAGCTCACAAAGGGCTAATAATCAGTCAAAATCAGTGTCAGCGTAATGGTTCATGGATAGTGACCTGTATATATTGTCACGAAAATAAGTATTTAAGATTAAAGTTACTGGAAATACCTTCAGTAAGTTTACAAAGGGTCATGATTCAGTAAAACCTACCTTAGAGTTATGGGTTTGGGATGAATTTTGTTTTGTTCTAGAATTTTGTTTTTAAAACAAGTGACATGGACCTTGAAATATACTAAATTTTATTTGTTCCATTTTTCTTCACACATTAATTTTTATGAGACAGTAATATTTTCCTTAAAATTTTGCATTGAAAAAAAAACACTACAGAATAATCATCAACAAGACTAGCCTGCGCATCCGAGCAGTCTGATCAGGATCCATGCTGTTCGCTATCAGTTTCTCTACTTGTAATAGAGTTAACGAACAGCATGGATCCTGATCAGACTGCGCTCATGCGCAGGCTGGTCTGGATCCATACTGGTCGCAAACGCACTATGTTGGTTTTGTTGTGACGCGGCACAAATATATTGTATATGGTGTCATAAACAAACAAACAAAACCTCACTACAATCAAAAGTTGCAATAGTAATTCTTAAAATTCGTTATGTATGAAATGAATGATACCATTATGACAAACAAACCGGACTGCTCTTAATTATCACTGAATGAAAATTTATTTATTTATTTAAGTCCCATCTATACATGTATACATATATATATAATATAATAACATAAAATACAAACATAAAATACATGTCTAGCCCATTCAAAACATAATTACAGGGTCCTGTTTATTTCTCAGGGAGGACAACGCACTGAAGAGTTGTCTCCCTTACCAACACACAATTATCACACTTTAACAGGTTTTGTTATATTTTTTAAAAACACATGATAAAAATAAATGTATATTAAAAACTAAAATATCACAACTCGATATCAAAACAATGTGTACTATAGCATGAACATCGTTATTTTTTTCAAACAGCCATAGTAGGAAACATAAATTCCACTTTTAGCCCAGTAATCTGATAAAGAAGAGATCCCTCGAGAGAGCAATGATATTAAGTCAAATACTCGGTTTGATCTTAAAAGACGTCTTCCCGTGTTTGACTGTGAAAATGTAAATAACATGTTTATCTACACGAGAAACAATATACTGTTCAGGAAACTAACAGTACAATTTCTGTAATACTGTACGTTTGTTACGTCGCTCGTGACCTCAATATAATCTATACACATGGCTGCTCTCAATTGAAAATGAAATGTTTTCCGTATTTTCTCAATTAAAGAAAATATACTGTACTCAAAATTCGTTATACATATGTCTGAAAGGTTTTATGGCCGTGCATAAATGGTTGCTTACAATAAACCATGCACCAAGCACCTGGTGTATGAAAGTTAACAACCATATATTATCATCAAACATCGGGACTTTCGGACTTTAATAAAAAAGAAAATGTCAAAAACAGTTCTGTATATATAGCCATTTTAAAATCAATTTGTTTTTATTCAGTAAAAGATTAAGAGACAGCACTTACCATATTCATAGTGAAATAATTTATAACAAAAATGAAATATAATAATTAATTTATTGTATAAGCAAGATAAAAAATATCAGAAACACATTGCTTCACAGAAAACACTTATAAATATCACAGTAAAAGTAATTGTTCTTTCTTCATCATCCTAAAAAAAGTTCATTTTCTGTTTCCATACAAAATTGTTTTATATACATACATTTATATGTGAAATGCCATTATCATTCAACAATTTTGAACGGTAAAAAATCAAGAACACGTTCAGATTAGCAATTAAAAAAAAGGAAAACACAACATATATTACAGCAAAAGTGATTGCTTTTACTTCATCTAGAATACGAAGATCATTTTCATTTTTGTGTCCATACCAGAGCAGAGAAAATAATTGAACAGCAAGTTGGAGAAGATGAAAAGCTGTTCAAAACTACAAAATGCCTGTAGTAATATAACAACAGTAGTCGATGACTTAAAATTTAACTAAATGTGATATAAGTGTCATCAGGTTTGTTATTTCAAGACAAACTTCTGGTAAATAAATCGGTGAAATAAATTTTCCTTTAAATAACAAATTTAATTTATTAGAGATTAAGGCAATGAATTAATGCTAAAACTTATTTAAATGTGAAAATAAACTTTTTTTTGCTATTTCCGTTTCTCAAGTCATTAAGAAGAAATCTTAATCACTTTTATCTGTTCGTACGTACACAAATCTGTGCTTATTTGTTTGAAGGTCCCTGAAACGGCTTTGAAAGCAGTCTGGTTTGCCTTAACTTCAAATATGGCAAGACCAGAGATCAGTCCTACATTAACGTGTACATCTACTAGTGTTATAATCGTCTTTGTTATCGTTAAAATGTGCCTTATTTACACAGCATCATTTGCCAAACCAAAATGTTGAACGCGACATACCAGGAGGCATTTTACCAGTGTCATTTAATTGTCATCATCAATTTGCTCGTTATTCTCCAATCTGACCACTATTTCGTTGATGTAGTTAAACAGACGGCCGGCATATTCTCGATGTTCTCTGTTTTTATCTGGATGCCACCTCAGCAATAAACGTCGGATAATCCTTTTCCGATCAGTTTCATCTCGTGTCCAAGCATCTTTTAACATTTGTCTGACACGTCTACGGTTTTCGTCAATAGGAATGCAACCAATAGGCTCAATGTCATTCATAACTAATTCTATAATCTCCTCCAGTTGTCTTGGCTTGAATCTATACAGCCGGTTTATTGAAACAGTTTTTTTTTTCAAATGCTTGTCCTTTCACTCTTGTCACACGAGCATTGGCAAGGTTCTCTTTTTGTCACAAGCTTTCTTTTCTCAATGTATAAATGAAATCTACAAATATATGATATAGTTATAGCCAATTAAAATTACAATTCAAAGACAATCAGTTTAATGATTGCAAAATAGTTACAGTCAATAATAGCAAACTTCAAGGAAAAATGTATTTATTGTCGGAATCATACACCGTAACTTATCATTTTCTTATAAGGAAATAATCGGAAGTTATGTTTTGGCGGCAATAGTGCACGAGTTTTTCGTAATTAGTATAGTGTGCATTCGAGGTCTATTTGTCAAGCCGTTTAGATGCGAAATTTCAGAAAATATTGAATTATTTTCGACTATATCATACACAAAGTATGTCCGTGAAGTACGCGGGCTAACGGGCTAGCAGTCTAGCGGGCTAACAGTATGAACTGAGCAGGCTAGCAGTCTAGCGGGCTAACAGTGTGAACTGGGCGGGCTAGCAGCCTAGCGGGCTAACAGTGTGAACTGGGCTGGCTAGCAGTGTAGCGGGCTAGCAGTGTGAACTGGGCGGGCTGGCGGGCCAGCGGGCTAAAATCTAAAACTTTATTGATTCAACATAAAAATGTTATGATACATTAATTGGCAGTGTAGCGGGCTAGCAGTGTGAACTGGATGGGCTGGCGGGCCAGCGGGCTAAAATCTAAAACTTTATTGATTGAACATAAAAATGTTATGATACATTACCTGGCAGTGTGAAGTGGGCGGGCTAACAGTGTAGCGGGCTAGCAGTGTGAACTGGGCGGGATGGCGGGCTAGCGGGCTAAAATCTAAAACTTTATTGATTCAATATTAAAACCTTATGATACATTTCCTAGCAGTGTGAATTGGACGGGCTGACAGTGTAGCGGGCTAGCAGTGTGAACTGGGCGGGCTGGCGGGGCCAACGGGCTAAAATCTAAAACTTTATTGATTGAACATAAAAACGTTATGATACATTACCTGGCAGTGTGAAGTGGGCGGCTAGCAGTGTAGCGGGCTAGCAGTGTGAACTGGCGGGCTGGCGGGCCAGCGGGCTAAAATCTAAAACTTTATTGATTCAACATAAAAATGTTATGATACATTAATTGGCAGTGTGAATTGGACGGGCTGACAGTGTAGCGGGCTAGCAGTGTGAACTTGGCGGGCTGGCGGGCCAGCGGGCTAAAATCTAAAACTTTATTGATTGAACATAAAAATGTTATGATACATTACCTGGCAGTGTGAAGTGGGCGGGCTAACAGTGTAGCGGGCTAGCAGTGTGAACTGGGCGGGCTGGCAGGCCAGCGGGTTAAAATCTAAAACTTTATTGATTGAACATAAAACCTCATGATACAGTTCCTAGCAGTGTGAATTGGACGGGCTGACAGTGTAGCGGGCTAGCAGTGTGAACTGGGCGGGCTGGCGGGCCAGCGGGC
This sequence comes from Ruditapes philippinarum, assembly GCF_026571515.1. NCBI lineage: Eukaryota > Metazoa > Mollusca > Bivalvia > Venerida > Veneridae > Ruditapes > Ruditapes philippinarum. The sequence goes on along the minus strand of NW_026855671.1, from coordinate 18,160 downwards.
TAAAATCTAAAACTTTATTGATTGAACATATAAACGTTATGATACATTACCTGGCAGTGTGAAGTGGGCGGGCTAACAGTGTTGTAGCGGGCTAGCAGTGTGAACTGGGCGGACTGGCGGGCTAAAATCTAAAACTTTATTGAGTCAACATTAAAACCTTATGATACATTTCCTAGCAGTGTGAATTGGACGGGCTTACAGTGTAGCGGGCTAGCAGCGTGAACTGGGCGGGCTGGCGGACCAGCGGGCTAAAATCTAAAACTTTATTGATTGAATATAAAAACGTTATGATACATTAATTGGCAGTGTGAAGTGGGCGGGCTAACAGTGTAGCGGGCTAGCAGTGTGAACTGGGCGGGCTGGCGGGCCAGCGGGCTTAAATCTAAAACTTTTTTTATTGAACATAAAAACGTTATGATACATTACCTGGCAGTGTGAAGTGGGCGGGCTAGCAGTGTAGTGGACTAGCAGTGTGAACTGGGCGGGCTGGCGGGCCAGCGGGCTAAACTTAATTGTATCTACATGAAAACCTCATGATATATATTTCTTAAAAGTGTGACAATATGAAAACCTCATGATACATTTCTAAGAAGTGTGAAGTGGGAGGGCTGGCGTGTTCATGATTCATTAACTGAAGTCGGCGTTTTTTCATCATGGCAAAGAAACAGGCACAGTTATGGACTTACAAAAGGATTAAAACCAAAACCTTTGTACTCGAGCCAACTTGTGGCGAACTGGTTAATATACCGGACTCTCAGTCCAGGGGCAGAGATTTTTCTGGGGTCACTCCTGTCAAATATTCCGTATTAGAATTAAACCATGGTCTCAACCAACCAGGGATGATTATGGAACTGGCATCTTTTGTTTTAATAGCAAACTCTAGACATTTTTAAAACTCCTAATCCCGGCAGGCTGAAACAAACTACGGACATTAACACTTAATTTAAGTGCTTTGACCGAGTATACTCAGCCTTTGCGAAAATTGAAAATCCACATCAGTCGGTGCGCATTCGCGCCGTCTGCCAAGAATCTACACTGTTTACTGCCCAACCACTGATTATGATTCTAGTGTCCAGGCACCGAACATTGTGGAACCTGATCAACCGGCTATTGTTGGCGCCTATTGATATAACTCAAAAACGAGAACGGTGACCCCAAATTCTTTTTTGCTTAAAATGTTTCTGTTATCATATTTTAACAACATGCCAAGTTTAAAGAAATTCTATTGAACAGTTTTAATTTTGCCTATATGCCTATATGAAAACTCCCGAAAACGTCATTAAGGGTTAAAAATAAAATATCAACCATAAGAGTTTTTGTCGTCTTTTTATTAATAAAAAGTTTCTGCGCCGATGGCAACAGTTGCTTCTCTGTGATCAAAATTCTGATTTTCATTTTTTCAATACGGGCGTTGACAAGAAAATACAAGAAAATGCGAGTTTGTTATCGTATGATATTTTCAATAGATAGAACTTATGCTGGGCTTCGCGTGGCTTGCAATAAGTTCCATAAAATTAAAAAAATAAACAATAACCTATACTTATAACAATCTCAAATATTATGCAAAAGTTATTTTTCAAAAAAATATTAAGAAATGTCAAGGAACAGTATTTGTGGTTAATAAACCTTTCGAAAATTTCGAAATTTTTTACGAGCTTATGCATTCTTACTGACAACATGCAACATAAAAATATTTCTGAATACATACACAACCCAACAAAGTTTATGTATCGTGGATGTGCATAATACATTAGTTCAAACGAATGAACAAACATGAAAATCAATACATGATAAAACGTTAGATAATTTTCAAAAATATGAAAATGAATGACAATTGTTGAATAAATTTTGTCAAACATATTGCAAATTGTCCATTTATATAATGACAGTAACTTAGCGTTTGATGCTATGGTAATTCTTTGTTGTTCTTAGGTGTGTGCCTTAAAATGATTTTAGATTTTCGAGAAAAAAAACAACATAATTTAAACAAGAAATCAATAATACAGTCAAATCAAGATAACTTGATCAAATTTGCCATGCATATAGATTAATATACCTTGAATGAAAATATTGTATGCATGATTACAACATATGAGAGAGTCACATAAACTAAATGTATTTATTAGAAGCAAAGATATCCCTAACTCTGATATAACTAGCATTAGACAAACTGTCGTTCATTTCTGGATGACACTCGAATAGACATTAGTTAAAAATAAGAAAAATTACTTGCCCATAAAGGTTAAAAAGCTATAAAACATGCATATGGCTACAAAATCAAATATTTTCAACCTATAGGTAAACGATGATATTTATCAATTACAGATAATACGGAAAATATAAGGTTAAAAAATAAGTTTTTAAAAGTAAAACACTATGTTATACAGTTAAATTGTCCAAAAAATTATGCAGAGAAGTTGTTGAAAATGAGATGTTAATAGTGTGTCATATAGCTTCTGTTTCAAAATCACATTATTCATTACAGTTTGGAAACAAACAAAAAATTGAAACAAAATGACAATATCCGGATTAAGTGCTAACGAAATTTGTAGTTCAATAATAAAACTCAAATTTACACAGTACAAGTAAAAAGATACTATGATGTCGTTTCAAGATGTCTATTCAAATTCTAATTTATATTCAATAAAGTTTAAACGAAAGAACGAAAGATGGTTCCCAAAAAATTATTTAAAACTAGACTGTGTCCTCAGGACACTGATGCTCCCACTGCTGCAACAACATGTGTAACAAACCTTTGCATCAGGTATTAAGAACAAGTGGTGATCATGACTCCATGAGGAGTAAGTGCTGTAAAATTTTATGACTAACATAAAGAAAAGGTATTGACTCTGGAGAAAATGCTTGCAAGAAAAATTCCTTTACAACAATGTACACATAATGTCTAGTCATCTGTGCAAGTTTATTAGAAATCAGCCAAGTAGAAAATGTGAAGTTGATGCCACAAAATGTTATGGCATAAAAATGTTATGAGTGGCAATAACAAAAGGCCATAAGTCTGGTAAAAATGGCAGCAGGAAAAAAATAATTTCTTTACAATCATCTATAAATCCTGCTTGATCATCTGTATAAGTTTAAAAGAAATCGGTCAGGGAGTTAATGAAGAGCTGATGCCACAAGATTTTATTACTGAACTTATCAAAGGGCCATAACCGTGATGAAAATGGTCGCAGGAAAAAATATTTTCTAAACAAGAGCCATGTTAGCATGGCCATCCCCAGCCAAATGTGTTTGCTCATTGTAAGAATGTATATGTAGTAGAGCAAAATAATTCAATTTAAAGAGGTCTTTTGGTAATGAAAACTGATGGGTGAAGTGATTACAGATTTGAAACCTATGTGAATACTGATGGCTGAAAATAACAAAGGGCAATAACTCAAAAATTATGCAGGTAGAGTTATCATTCTTGTGTGCTGCACTCATCCTCTATGAGATCTATCCACCTATGAAGTTTCAAGTTTATACCACTATATGAAAAATAACAAAGGGCAATAACTCAAAAATTATAAAGGGTAGAGTTATCATTCTTGTGCACAGCATTCCTCCTCAATAAGATCTATCCACCTATGAAGTTTCATGTTGACATCTCAAAGACTTTGAGTTATGCTCCACTCAGGTGAAAAATAAAGTATGAAAAATGACAAAGGGCAATGACTCAAAAATTATGAAGGGTAGAGTTATCATTCTTAGGCACTGTACACCTCCTGAGTGAGATCTATCAACCCATGAAGTTTCATGTTAATATCTCAAAGGCTTTTTGAGTTATGCTCTGGACAAAAACTAAGTTTGAAAAATAACAAAGGGCAATAACTCAAAAATTATGCAGGGTAGAGTTATCATTCTTGTGCACTGCACTCCTCCTCATTATGATCTATCCACCTATGAAGTTTCAAGTTGATACCTTAAATACTTTTTGAGATATGCTCCGGACAAAAATGACGGACGGAAGGACGGACGTACATATGGACGAGTGCAACTCTATATGCCTCCCACTTCGTGGAGTCATAAAAAATCCATATACAAACTAGACTTACAAAAATCAATGACTAATAAGGTTAAAACATTATTCCGATATGTTCCTCTTATAAATTGCCCATATCAACAAAGCAATTTAGAGGACATAATATGCATGCTCTTGAACCAAAAATACAAACTTCAAATCGACGTCACATACAGATTAGATTCAAAGATACTATTTATTGGTAAATATTGAGTTGCGCTCAACCCGAAGCTAAACGGCGTGGGCAGTAATATGCATTTTCATTACTGCCCATGAACAGGCTCATTAAACCGAGCCTGCAATATTTTCATATTGTGTCGCGTTCGTTCCCTTTTCATATATTGTGATTAGTTTCCACTTATAAAAGGTTTTCTCCCATTACTTCGAGCGCCACTTGCTTTCGGAGATCTGGCATATCGTCCTGAAATAAACATTTCAACACAATAAAAAATACTTGGCCTTCTAGTTTCAAAATTACGGATTTCATTAAAGGAACATTTTGGGTACGATAAATTATATAACTGCATTATTTTGTAATATTGCATACAATAGCAAAAAAGAATTAACTACATGTACACGAACAGCTGTTCACAGTTTGGTTAAAATCAAGATCACCAAGTCAAACCTTTGAAAAGTCATTTCCATACAATAACTCATGTTTATGTAGGAGGGAATTGTAAGTGTTATTTGATTTTCTTTCTGAAGGGAACCCCCTACATACCGAAGTCCCACAAATCATTCACTTGTTATGCACAGTATATATATCACTTATTTCTATCCCCTTTTGCAAAACTGGAGTTATGGCGCGGAAATGACATTTCTAAAAGTTGACATAGTAACCTAGATTTTAAGGAAGCGTGACCAAGTTTAGACCGTAAAGTGATCTTGAGTACCCACTTCACACTGCTAGGTAATGTATCATAACATTTTTATGTTCAATCAATAAAGTTTTAGATTTTAGCCCGCTGGCCCGCCAGCCCGCCCAGTTCACACTGCTAGCCCGCTACTGTTAGCCCGCCCACTTCACACTGCCAGGTAATGTATCATAACATTTTTATGTTCAATCAATAAAGTTTTAGATTTTAGCCCGCTGGCCCGCCAGCCCGCCAAGTTCACACTGCTAGCCCGCTACACTGTTAGCCCGCCCACTTCACACTGCCAGGTAATGTATCATAACACTTTTATGTTCAATCAATAAAGTTTTAGATTTTAGCCCGCTGGCCCGCCAGCCCGCCCAGTTCACACTGCTAGCCCGCTAGACTGCTAGCCCGCCCACTTCACACTGCTAGGTAATGTATCATAACATTTTTATGTTCAATCAATAAAGTTTTAGATTTTAGCCTGCTGGCCTGCCAGCCCGCCCAGTTCACACTGCTAGCCCGCTACACTGTTAGCCCGCCCACTTCACACTGCCAGGTAATGTATCATAACATTTTTATGTTCAATCAATAAAGTTTTAGATTTTAGCCCGCTGGCCCGCCAGCCCGCCCAGTTCACACTGCTAGCCCGCTACACTGCTAGCCCGCCCACTTCACACTGCCAGGTAATGTATCATTACGTTTTTATGTTGAATCAATAAAGTTTTAGATTTTAGCCCGCTGGCCCGCCAGCCCGCCCAGTTCACACTGCTAGCCCGCTACACTGTTAGCCCGCCCACTTCACACTGCCAGGTAATGTATCATAACATTTTTATGTTCAATCAATAAAGTTTTAGATTTTAGCCCGCTGGCCCGCCAGCCCGCCCAGTTCACACTGCTAGCCCGCTAGACTGCTAGCCCGCCCAGTTCACACTGTTAGCCCGCTAGACTGCTAGCCCGCTCAGTTCATACTGTTAGCCCGCTAAACTGCTAGCCCGTTAGCCCGCGTTCTTCACGGACATACACAAAGTTTGGTATATGTTTCTTACAATTGTTTCCTTCTCCAGGGTTATGAACAGTCCAAAGAAAAGTCTAAATGTGTCTTATGAGCGAAATAAATATTATCCATGGACTTTTAAAACTCGATGAGCATTTTTAATGTATGATGTTTTAATTTACTATATATGTATCCCGCTCGCGGCAACCTGAGTTTCGAACTTTTCAAAAACGTCCTTTTTGTACAACTCGTTTACACAGTTATAGAGTATATTGGCAGGCCATTTTTTATTACTTTTACACGAAGTATTTTGCATATTATAACAGATGAATTTACACAGATAATTTATCAATATAAGTCATGGGAAGCATTTTGATTTTTTTGTTATGACTAAAATTGATATGTAGCTTTATATCCATAATTGTTATGTTGATTGGGAAAATAGACGGTTAGTGGGGACGGCTTACAAAAACTCACTTTAGCCTTTTTAAACACTGTGTTATGTTGTTAATGATTTCAAAAGAGTATTATTAAAGAATGTAAATGAATTATGCTAGTTTTAATGTAACGAATTAGAGCATAATACAATAGATTGATCCATTGGTAATAATTGTCTGACTGGGCCATGCGCATCTCCTTTTGGAATTGATGGTTCCAATAAAGTCTTGTTGAAATCAGGCAAGTAATTAATGTGAAATAGGACAGAAACGAATGTTACTCTAAGTACACACTGCATAACTAATCAATCAGGAACCATAGCTATGCATTGAACTGTCCGCTCAGGACATACAGATAATAATTTTATACATCTCCTTTTGGCATTCATGGCTTCTATAAAGTTTTGTTTGAAGCTATTGCAGTGAAATAGTCCGGAACCAAATATTACTATGTATACATACTGCATAACTGGTCATGGGCGATAGCTGTAAGTTGAATGGTCCGACCAGGATAGGCAAATGACATGCGCATTTCCTAATAATATTAAATCTTTAATCAAGGTTCAATGAAATCCCAATCAGTAGTTGCCGAGAATTATTGCGAAAACGAATACGAACGACCGGAAATAAGGACAGACGGATAAACAATACCAAACAATACTCGCAAGCATATTTCATTGACGGGGATAACAAACTGGAAACAGTCTAGTTAACAAAACTGGAAATACATTGGAACATATTGGGAAATAGACATCCAAGATTATTTATATGACAACACTTGATTACAAGAACTCAGCGAGTCGGATGTGTTGCCTGGTAAACAGTATAGCTGTCAGTAAGTTTTTTTTTCTAATTTTTATATATAGGTTATTTATAAACACTGCCCTTGCAATGTACATGTACCTTGAACTTTAGTGGCATTTGAACTGATTGTAACAATGTTACGCAGGATTAATAAAATTGTTATAATATCAAAAACAAAATGTCATGGAAAATATCAAATGGAGGACTATGTGATGGATTCAATTCATAAGGATTGCACTTCAAGTCAATGAAAAAGCTTTCATATAAACATTGTAGGTCAATCAAACCTATAGTGAACAAGCTATGCTCTTGACGAGCCTATTAAGCATAAATATTAACAGAGGGCAATAACTAAACAACATAAAGTGCAGAGTACAAGTTTTTGTGCACTGCACTTCTTCTCAATGAGATCAATCATCCCATGAAGTTTTAAGTCAATAGCTTTCAAAGTGTGGGAAAATTTGCTGGGACAAAAATAAAGTGTAAAAATAAACAAAGGGCAATAACCCAAAATCATGAAATACAGAATACCGGTTCTTGTGCACTGCACTTCTTCTCAATGAGATCTATCATACTATGAAGTTTCAATTCATAGCTTTTATAGTTTAGGAAAAGTGGTCCGGAAAAAATAAAGAATGAAAATTAACAAAGGACAATAACTCAAAACATCATAAAGTACAGAGTACTAGTTATTGTGCAATGCACTTTTATTCATCCTATGAAAATTCAAGTCAATGGCTTTTATTGTTTAGGAGAAATGGCCCGGAAAATAAAAGTATGAAAATTAACAAAGGGCAATAACTTAAAAAATCACAAGTGCAAAGTTCTAGTTCTTGTGTACTGCACTTTTTCTCAACGAGATCTATCATCCTATGAAATTTCAAGTCCATACCTTACATAGTTTAGGAGAAATGGCCTGGACAAAAATTAAGTATGAAAATCAACAAAGGACAGTACCTCAAAAATAAGAAGTGCAGAGTAACGATTCCTGTGCACCGCATTTTGAGTCATTGGAAAAAGTATGCATACTAACTTTAGAGTCAATTCGACTTATAGTGACTGAGTTATGTTCCGGACAAGCCTAAGGGAACGCCGCCGACAAAAGTAACCTCTATAAACTGTTTTCAGCTTCTGATATTCTGAAATGTCAATGTAAATATGAAAGACAAAGGTCAAGGTCACTGTTGTTCAGATGGATTATTAACTCCGTGTCATATTTTAGCTTTTTCGCGAATGGACGACAAAAGAAAGGCATTTGAGTTTTGCCGCTTATATGTATTGTCGCTTGTTCGCGTTAGCAAAAATAATTGTAAATAAAATATTTATATTATATTCATATCATTGTAAGTTCAGTAATGAATCAATTTGCTTGATATATTTGAAACTATTTTACCCTTGCTGTGGCATCTGATTAACATGAAATGTCAAAATGACATTTATCCCCTCTCCCTATACCATCTAGTCTTGTAATATTTCCAGGAAAATTACGATTTCTCACCTCAATCTCTCAGAAACATGCTAAAACTTTCGACTTTGAACACCGATTTAAAGCTTTATACTTGTATAATGATATGCGAGCAAATCCCCTTAATACTTTGAAGAATGATCAATGAGCTCAAAAAATAAATAATATATGTTCTTAAATAATTTAGGAAAAAAACTACATAGAAATCGCCATTGGTTTTGTTTCCTCATTGTTCGGCAAGATGCTTACTCGTTGTACGCTTGCTTTGAAAAATACATTAAATCAATTTTATATGTTCTTATCAAATCAAACGTGTTCTCATCAAATATTCATTCATTTTTTGTTACTAAGATAGTTATTTTGCATAAAATAGAGGGTTTGCAGGAATTTTAGATGTAAAACTTCGAAATCGTTGTTTGAAGTCGACAAACAAGACAGTTTTTGAAAAAAAAATCGAAGCGAGAAATATAATTGATTAAAAAAATAGGTTTTGCCACAAGAAACATACCAGGACAAAAAACAATTTCATTTAAGTTCCATTCGTAAAAATACACATTTCTTTAGTGATCGATCTTTACTAAAATGTTTTACCTGTGTTTAAGTTTTAATCCGCGGTTTGTCGTGTAGCGGAGTTATAACATACACTGGAGTGTACACTGTGAATTTGCTATTTTTGCACACATTTGTTTATTTGTGCATTATCAATTTGCCGTATGCCACTTAAGATCATTGTAGTGTTCGTGCAGACGATTGAAATATCTATTTATATTTGACTGAACACTATATTACAGCGTTTTTTCAATATATTGCATATGCATTGCGAGATAATTTTAGTAAACAAATATAGTTTTCTTCACTTACTTCCACCCATAATATCAAAACATTAGATCGAAAATGTCAATTTTAACAAAATAGGTAATTAAGCGTTTGAACTTAACATCTAGACATCGCTTAATGTGAATGCATGGGAAAAAGCATTGTGGTAACCGCCACATTTAAGTTATTTTTATTCAGCATTTAGGCCTGTCACTGTGGGTTTAGGGATTTGTCGCAATGAATGACACTGTTTGTTAAGGAAAGCTAATGGCTCCTATAGAATTTACTCGTTGTTAATTAAAGTCATTGGTTGCTATGATAGGTTATTTAAGAAAGTCAATTGTAATGGAAATCACTGTTTGCTATTAAAATCAATGGTTGCTTGTGGAAGTCAGTAAAAGGGTCACAGGTTACTACAGATACTACATGTTGCAATCAGTGGTTGCTATAGAAATCACTGGATGTTTAGTGAAGTCAATTGCCCCTTTATATGTCATTGGTTGTGTTTTTTTTAATTGTATATCTTTTGCATATATACAAAAACACATGACACCCGAGACTTGACTAATTTTGGCCCTTGGCTCATGACTTTAACATCTTTGGAAACATTACATTAGTCAAATTCAGGCCAAATATTTAAGCCATTTTCATCTAGACCCTCAGACCGGGCGTTTGTTTTATATTTCCTTGTACATAAAATGATTTTTTACCCTATGGACATGATCTTAACAACTTTGGAAACACTCCGTCAAATACAGGCCAAATATCTAACTTTTAGCAATTTTTATTTAAAGTAAAGGATCAACAGACCGATGGAAACTTGATGGGCTTTTATTATAATATTTTCTTGTTCATCACGTGATGCAAAATAAGATAAACCCAGCTGATCATTAGATTAGAAAATTTGTCAGTTTGGAAAATTAGGTTTGGAATGCCTTCGTTCACCAGTAATAACTACATAACAAAGCCTGCAGAGAATATTGTCAATGCTTATTTACATTTTTTCATGTAATGCAATCATATTCAACAAATAATACATGGGCTTGAGGGCAATATGCAAGTTTACGGACTGGTTGGTCAGACTGAGGATGGTATATGGCCCGAAGCGCAGCTGAGGGCCATATTCCTTCCGAGGTCTGACCAACCAGTCCGTAAACTTGCATTTTGCCCGAAAGGCCATGTTTTATTTGTTATATTATACCGAATCTAAATCCTTTCATCCATTTGGTTTTTTTTGCTGTCATTTTACTATTATTTGCTTTCAAATAATAATTTTACTTGTTCAGTGTGTGAAATATCTCAAACCCTAGTCGATTTTGTTTTATTATTTTCAAGCGATGCAGCAAATAATCATGCTCTTCTTTTAATATTCCATTTTTGATAATCAAATGAAATATTTAATTTTACTAGGCAAAAAACCCGGACTTTAAAAATTTCACAAACTGTATAAATAAAATATATAATTAAATTAAAGACAAATCATGACTTTTGATCAACATGTAATTAATTTATGTCTCTGATAAAAAAGTGAGTCGCCTGGTCATTTAGACAGTCATCGTCTGTTTGTGTCGTCGCGAAATTCGCACGTCGTGAAAGTTACGTTTAAACGGTCTTCATAAGAATTATGGACCGTCCCCGGTCTGTATGCGGTTTATGGACCGGATGACGTCATATTAAATAAAGAAGAGCATATGCAAATGAGGTATAATATTAAAGATTATAGATGCATGTTTATATTACGATATGGTTATATATAAAATAACTTTATTAAAGAGGTTATATCTACTATATTTTATCAAGATAATAATTCTATCCTGTACCACATGATTACAGAGTGGATGATCACGTGATGTTTGTTTATTCGTCATTAGATCATCGCTTTGGCTAATTTTTCGTTATATCTTTTTTCATATTTGAATAATAAGCTTATACCATGTTTAAGGTAAACATGTGCCAATTCATAAAGTATGGTACATATATTTCAGTTGTTCACTTATACTTTTCCCGATATGCTTGCAAACAGTTGTGACAAATATTTTCATCAGAATATTGCCGCACAGAAAATTTTTATCCGCCATCTTGGATATTTGTCTCACAACGTTAGGGGGCAGGGGACATATTCGAATGATGGCCCCGGTCAAATTTTTTAATAACTCAGACATGGTGTTTTGAAGGTACTGATAACTTCTGATATTTCTCTGTCATTGTAATTCTTTCTTGTTTGTGTGCAGGAAATGAGATACATTTTTGGGTTTTTACCCGAAACTAAGCATTTTGGTAGCTTTGTATGTATTTCTGACTCTCCGAATGGAGGTGAAAAAGTTAAAAATCAAGCTTTGACAGTTGGCGCCAAACAAGTAAGAAATTTCAGATAAATTTTGTGAAAAATCTAAACGTATGACAGACACTTTATTTGTCATTTCTGAAAATGCCATAGCTTGCACTGCGTGTTACTGATATTTTTAAAGGAATCGGGCGGATTCTGGAGTATGCTGCACCTTCATGAAGATTGCCTATATTGGTATATTTTAGGTGTGATTTTGGCTGGGTGGGGGTAAATATAAATTGCTGTCAGTCATTTTTTGAAGGAGCAATGCATGCAAACTATTATTTTCTTCAATGTATGTCATATATCATTGAATAATGCTGTGCAACTGGTTATCTGCCTGTGAAACAGATTTTGAAATATTTGGAATTGTGTTTCTGGTCACACTGAAATACAAAATTTTTCATTATTAGGTCCCCTGCCCCCTTATACACACTAAAATGATAGATAAAATCAAAGCACAGATGGCGCTGAATTTGTTTGGGTCTCAGAATGTCAGAAAAGTGAAGGTTGTGAGATTATAAACCAATTTGTTTTTGTAAAGTGCCACCAATGCTTTCCAGTGTTTTAACTGTAATTAATTGGCTATAATTAGACTAATTGCAACACTGATAGTCAATTCAATATAAAATATAAAATTCATATAAAAAATGAGTTGCAAGTCTGACGACCCAAACAAATAAAAACTGGAATGTGAAATAAACTTACCGTCTAATATATACAATGCATTTCCATCTCTTTTGTCTCTATCTATTATGTTTTGATACTTAATTTGTGTTGGTTTTTTGATCCAATTATCCTGTCTCTAACTCTAGGCATTCGTACTTTTGTAAATAATTCCTTATCAACAGCTATTAAATATTCTAAAATACATATCCCGTCATGATATGCAATATGTATATCGTCAATCCACAGCCTTAACGACAAGATTTTATAATCGATATCTATTTTTACAATATAAATTTACTCCTATAAAATATCAATGTTTAATCATGTAAACTGCGTCATTTCTTTGGTCATCAAGTGGTTTGATAATAAATATTTCATGAGTGGCAGTTGTACGCGTGAAGCATTAGAATATTCATACAACAGGATGAAAATAAATCGTGAATATTTAAGGAAAAAATGAATTTTCTGTTTATCATATACATTTGTTCCCTTTTTTTTGACACTACAATTTGAAATACTTCCCCTAATAGTTTATGCATAGGCTGAATTTAGAAGGCAGTAGTTCGGCAAATAAAAATACTGAAAATATGTTTCACTGCGGTGAAAAATAAATGTGTACAGTGAAAATATGGAAAATGAAAATACGCATATTTCATCAATATTTTATATATAAGAATACAATAAATTGCGCTATTATTACACAACACAATGGAGAAAGTCTTAGTAAAGTTAATAACTTTTATTACACAGCTATCACCCGTGTACAAGTGTAAGGAAAAACGAGTGAACGAGCATTTCCGAGATAGAGCGGAAGGCCGATGCTAACGGCTGATTGTAAGTATTGTTTGTGTTTTTGTCTTGTAATTTAGATAAGATTTTTTTAATCGAGCAACGTAGTTCCGTGTAGGATAGTTTCAGGTTTACAATGATCTTAGCTGTTACAAAAATATAATTATATATATTTTAAACCCGGGAGAACTTTTTCCCTGAGGAAGTCAAAAATTTGTTAAATGTTGAACTTCCAAAAAAATATGAATGCTCCACCCTTTGGATTTCTTGAAAAAAGGTGTATAAGAAAAATACCAACCCTTCGTGCAACATAAATAGAGAATACCATGCTAGTGTCTGATATTATAAAATTTATCAGGCAAGGCTAAGAAAAAAAATGAAGGGCGAGGCTCTGCCGAGCTCTTCATTTTTTTTCGTGCCGAGCCTGATAAATTTTATAATATCAGACACTTGTTTGGTATTCTATTTATCATGTTGTCAATTTCAATTGTTGTTTGATTTTTTTTTATTTTAATTGAAGCAAAACCCTATCCAGAACCTCTGGTGTTCAGACGGCGCGCAATAATATGTGAAATGTCAAATCAAAACGAAATAGTCCCGAATGTTTTAGTTTATTGTAAGTGACGCGTTCATATTCAAAATTTCTATTCGATTCAAAGTTTATCAGTTAAATATTTTCAACCCAGTAGCAGGAAAAAATATTCCATTCTTTTTATTTCATTTCGCAAATTTCGCATATTTTTGATATTTTGGTTTCATGTCGCCATCTTGAATTTACCGACGTATGGACTACGAACGTTGAACGAGCGTAATCGATAGATGAAAATTGGATAAAATGTCTGGGTTAAATGGATTTATCAATTCACAAAATAAGATTACGTGTTTTTATTCAATATCAAGCGTTTCATGAGACACATCAGTGTTACATTAATGAACAGGATATGAGAAAACACAAAGTAAACAAGATTTGAAAATGTCGTTGAACAGTGTTGAACAGCTGATTTCACGGAAAATGGAAATTTTAAGTTTGCCAGTTCATCGTCAAGTGTTTATATTTTTTAAAATGAATTTACCGACTTGAATAAACATTCAGGTTGTTGACATGCAATACTGCGCCATAAAATATGGAATTTAAGCTGTTGCTGGATAAAGCAATCTGCTGTGATGAGTGGGTGGGGTAACTGATTTGGCCAGGATTCATTTGGCTATGTGACTCCGTTGAAACTGCAGAATGAGATATGGAAATGGACTCTAATGACTTATTTGTAACAGTGCCAGTTTGATATGTAAAAGGCGATGGAGAATCTGACCGTGTAACTGTAGCTGATGGTCCAGTGGATGGATTGCGGACTGATAATTTATTAAAAAGTGTGAAGCAATACAACAAAATAAAAATAAAACAGTAACAACTTGTTTTGTGTTTTTAAAATGTTTTATTTTTATCGTATCAAAATATGTAGTATTTGTAGTATCCAATGTAAACAGTAGACAGGAAATGACCCGAAAAAAGTAGTTCCGTCAAGGTCAAAATGTGTATTGATGAGGTGTCTGATAAAGCTTGGGGTGACTGATAAAGCTAGGTTTATCAGGCATGCACTTTATCAACAGAAAGCAATGTAATGACATGATAAAATCATAAACAATACTTACAATTAGCCGTTAAAATCAGCCTTCTGCTCTATCTCTGAAATGTCGTTCTATCATTTTTCCGTACACCACAACTTTGAAGTAGAGCGACATGTGCGACAGTTTGCCAAGTTATAAGTTTTATTTTTCAACTAGGCCCATTTGGGCGTCAGTTTTATGAACAGCAAATGTCACAAAAATGAGCATTAACAACAAAATAATACAACTGTGTGACAAACTAAATTAAATTATAAATACAAAACTAAGACTAGAGACACTTATTTATGACTTATGATGATGAGAGTCTAGAAAGAGATGAAATACTAGTAACATGATTCAACCGCGCCAAGAAAATCCCTGACAATAAACATACAGGAAGTGACAAGGTGCCATGGCGTAACCACAATGTGGGGCCGATATATATATTGATAATCAAGTTTAATCAGGCGTCTACCATGCGTATTGATCACGTGATCCTTTGAAGCACGTGGTAGTATGTCAGGTAGTTGTCATTATCAATCTAAAACATCAGATATATTTGATGAGCGACTGTTTAAATATCCAATCACAAAGCATTTTCTAATGGTTTATACCTTTCTAAGCCTGATTCTATTTTATAAAAAAAGAAAAACAACAACAATATCTGTATTTTACCGTAGAGCTTAAAGGCGTAATACATGTATAAGCGCAGCAAATATAAGAATCTTCATTAAAATTAAAAAGTTTCTAGGTTTAACCCACATAATCCCGATTTTGTATATTTGAGCCGCGTCACGACAAAACCAACATAATGCGTTTGCGACCAGCATGGATCCAGACCAGCCTGCGCATCCGCGCAGTCTGTCAGGATCCATGCTGTTCGCTTACCAACTCTGTTACAAGTAGAGAAACTGATAGCGAACAGCATGGATCCTGATCAGACTGCGCGGATGCGCAGGCTGGTCTGGATCCATGCTGGTCGCAAACGCATTATGTTGGTTTTGTCGTGACGCGGCTCATTTATATTACTTTAATGCTGTTCTGATTATGAAGGGATTTCTTATCTTTTCAATCTTATCTTTAAAAGCATCAAAGCCTGATGCATGCTTCATTTTAGTGTTATATTTTTTCAGGTTATTTGGATATACATGTATTGATATTCCCATACTATAAAGTGATACTGTTAGGTCATGTTATTTTTAAGGTTTGTCATTTTGATCAGTCTACTTGGAAATATCTTTACAATTATTCTCTTATGATAAATATAAGGAATGTTGTAATTTTGCAAGTATATTTGTATTCATTATAACACTATTTGTCATACACTTGTCACATTATGAAAACATCCTTACTCATAATTGTATGTGTAGCATCTTTTTTATACCAACCAGCCTAACTAAAGAGAGTCAAAACTTACTTTTAAAAGAAATGAAAATACATTAAAATGTAGAGAAAAAAAACACACTGTTATCATCGCGTTAGTTAAGGCTCCTGCTTAGAATTCCGTTTAGTATTGAGTTACCTGCTTTTGGAAGGATTTGTATGTAAATTGTAAATTGATACGTTGCATAACTATTATCAGAAAAAAAGTCAAGCATTAATTATTGCAGGTCCATTTCCCCTTATTTATAACACTAAACATGCACGGGACTGGCTGCCAGGAGTATCTGTATCCGGGGAGCTACCTGAAAACCCGGCAGATTGTTAATACCCGAATAAATAGTCACCTCAAGCCCGATTTTCCGAGGCGTGCCTGCATTTGCTATAAAATAGATATATATGTCGGTACATACATTTTTGCTTATTTTGGTAATTTACTTTATTTCTTTGTCAACTAATGGTGAATCATATATAAAAGAACACTGAATGTAAGGTATACATTTTCCCTTTTAAATAAAGATTATCCTAGGACAAGATATAAGTTATATAATCCTATAGTTTGAAGGCACTTTTTGGTGACAGACGACAAAATCTCAGCATTAATACGTTCAAAAAAAGTCTAAGAGTGAAAGACAGTACGCAGTTGAACATAATAATAATTTCGGTTATAGAAAATTTCAAATATCATCCAATAATGATAGAAAATATTAATCGGAACAGCTAAACTATTATTCTTTATAATCTCAGACATGATACGGAGTGAAAGTAGTTCTATATGAGCCGTGTGACGACAAAACCAACATAATGGGTTTGCAACCAGCATGGATCAAGACCAGCCTCCGCATCCGCGCAGTCTGACCAGGATCCATGCTGTTCGCTTCTAAACCTTTTAACAAGTAGTGAAACTGAAAGCGAACTGCATGGATCCTTATCAGACTGCGCGGATCTTGATAATAAACAGCCAATGAAAACGTTTTGCATCCCAAGGAAAAAAAAGTCTATTTCGGTTAAACTATGATGACCGAAAATTTGTCTGACAAAAATAGTCAATTAAAAGATAAAAGATCCTAATAGGGACCAATAAGAATGAGCTTTTCATTACAATACTTTTTATTTTTTCTAGACGGTATTATTAGACAATTTCTTTAGTGCCACATCCCCTCTTTGCTTTTTTTGCCAAAATGACATATAAAGAGGAATTATTTTTTTGCATAAGAAAGAAGTATTTTTGAAGTAATTATTTGTATTTTTACTATAATTTTTAACCTAAAAAATTTACAAAGTGAATTTAAGAAAAAAGTTATCATGGTATATTTTTTCGTCTTTAAATAGATAAATGCATGCACGTTAAATAACCTCCCCTTTTTACATGCTCAATAATATAACATATTTTAACAACTAAAACCAGTGTCTATTAGTAGGATATAGTAGGATATCTAAAAATAGAGAAAAAGAAAAAAAAAGATCTTTAGATCTTTAACTATTATGTAGACAGTTTGAAGACAGGTTAAACAAAGTTTATGAATGGTTTTGCAGACAATATACTCAAAGAAGAGCTTTGGAATTTGCAGAAAATTGGAATAATACAGATATCAAGTAAATTATTTAATAATATATGATTTGAAAAAGATTTTTTCTTGAATGTTAAATAATTTTATTCACTTAACCCTTATCTGTGAGCATAGTTCATATTACATATATTCTGAATGCAAAATACCTTTCAAATAAATTTAAAACAACAACAACAACAACAACACATCAAACAGCATCCCAGCCCCCGCATAAAAACAAAAACAAAAAATAACATTAAAACACACACACATACACTCCATAAAAAAACAACAACAAAAACAGCAATAAATATGGCTACTTTTTTTTTCGGGAGAGTGTTTATCTCTCTCATTTGTGTGTTGCAAGATATTCAATGATTAAGTTACAATCGCACCATGTTTTGGCCACTTGAAAACACCTACCAATTTATTTGTCGAAACTTTATC
>NW_026855670.1:0-17438 GCF_026571515.1 Ruditapes philippinarum | reverse complement strand
CTTCAGTCTGACTAGGTTTTATACAGTGTTAGCAAACAAAATCTTCACCAAAATGGAAAATGGATTGTTCTTAAAAAGTAGACGGACAAGTTCTTTTAAGAAATTCAGTAGACAAGGGTTAAAATCCCAGCAGAAATTCAAGCAAATTTGTGATAATAGGATATCTGAACAAAAACACATTCAAAGAATTATATTTTTACATGTTTTATGCTAATATTGTTTTACATTTTTGTTTTATTTATTTTTTTGTTAGAATATGTTTATTTATAACTTAGGGTATGTTTTATAACATATGTTTACCATTAACCTTCTGTATTTTTGTTATGGAATTGCCCAGCTTTGAATATGGAACAGTCCATTCAAAGTATAGTGGGTATCAGTATCAAAATACTAAAAGTGAACTACTAACATGGCAGAGCCTGGCAAGACTGCATGTATGTGCAAAATGGCATAGCTCTATATACAAGTGGTAAATACTAATAACTTTCAGTTCTAACAGATAACATTATGGTTGAACTTTATCAAAAGAAATCCAAACAAGTGCCCAGCACTGCATTTATTGTGATTATTTGTTATAAATTATTCTTTGTATTATTTTGTTAAATGTTGTTCTTCAAAATAAACAGTATAAATCTATAAAGTCTGGTTTGTAAGATTGTCTTCATTGATTACTTCATGTGGCATTATGCGATCAATTTATAGCTTATAGAATTTTTGCACTGTTTAAATTTATAACAGTGAGTTTTGGGCCGGCAGTTGCAACTTGTGAGATTGTACTTATGTGACTCACACATGTGAGTACAATAAGAGAAAAGTCGTATTAGTGAGTTCTAATGTCAACTTTCATATTATCTGGACTAAGCATTTGGGAAAAGTCTCTCGGTATAGTATTATGCTCAATAGGTGCAATGTGGTCAGTGGAAACTAAATTTCTGAAATGAATGTTAAAATATATGGTATATATAGTTCTGACATCAAAATGGGGGAGATTTCTTAAATTTGTGAAAATAACCCTTATTTTAAGATAAATCTTTAAATATATGGCTGCAGAAAGTGGGAGTCTCCTGCTCAAAGTGGGAGAGTTCACATGAATACTACATGATACTCCTGAGCAATCAAGACTCGGGCTATAACTGGAAGGCACTTGTCAGGAAAACTTATTAGTAGTTACATAATTATAAGTGCTTTGTTAAAAAATATGGAGTGCAAGGTTAAAAAAATACTTGTGGGAACTAGAAAGGGGCTGTTGCCACCTATCTATGAACATTATAATTTAGACTTGGACTGGACCTTGCATGGGAAATTATTCTCCTACCTATCAGAGAGCTAGGGCCCAAGTAGGAGCTGAGGTTATACTCAGAGTACAGATCTGGAAGTTCAAATGTCTAGTTTGGATGACTTGTGTGCTATGAGGCATCGACCTGACGTGAATTTAGGCCGGGCTTATCAGCTGTCAAGATATTACAGGCAGCATGAAAGATAACCCTTCAAGTGGCTCTACAGCTCTTATCAGAGCTACATACCAGTTTAACTTCCATTATTGACTAAGGTTAAAAAAAATTGTGCTCCAGCAGGTGCAATGCTAAATCATACCCCGCATAAAATACAATATTTTACGCTCCTGCCATAATATTGATTCATTTACCAGGGTCTTTCAAATAGATCTATAAGAAAGACTCGAATTATTAAACCACATAATAAAACTGGAGGACAGCCTGCTACATGTACTTTTTAAGCACAGGAAACTGAAGTTTAAAACGAAAAAAGGATTATAAATATTATTTTATTTTTTTCATTTTAAACTGCAATTTCCTGTGCCTTTTACAAGTCATATTGTACTGTTGCATAATGATAAGATAATCATTAATTATTTATAGTTGGTTACAATAAACATAAACATTAGCTACATGTGTCATAATATAAGCTGTTTTCCGACATAACAGACTATCCTTTAACAATGCAAACAAACAATCTGTATAAAAGAAAAAATATATAAAAGGATTAAGAAGATCAATGTACATTTATGAGTGAATCTGTAAAACAAATTAGATTTATAAGCTATGGATAAGATAAAATTAATTGATTAAAAGCAATCAAACATCACAGAATATTACATCATACTAGAATTTCATTTTATGTACACTTAACCCAATAATCAGAATTAGAAAAAAAAGATTGATGCATTATTTTATAAAAATTAGCATGCATAATCACTATAATCTGACATTTACAGAAAAATTGGTATTTTTGTACTTTATATCGGGTTCTATAAAAAGGTCTTGATTTTAGTCTCTTCCTTTGAAATGAGATCTACAATTCTATTGGATATACGTCCAGCAATGAACCAATCAAAATTTCTCTTACAGAAGGGTTTACTGAATCGAATGTCACATTTACGAAAGAGTCAGAAAACATTTACTTACATAACGATTTTATAAAGAAATACAGAGCTAAAGAGTGTTTCGAAAGAAAAGATGTTTGCAGCAAGTACTTGTCAACCTCAGGTGAGTATACTTTACTAGGTATCCTTTTGTATAGTGGTACATTATATTCGTGTAACTTATGTCACATGTGTCTAGTAAAAAATCTGAGAAATTACGTCAATGACTGTGTGATTAGTTTCATCAGCTACAGTTTGCGTAGCCAATCTGGATACAAACCATCTGAATCTTATATAAGTTTCTTTAGAATTCCACGTAAAAATCTTAAAGATATATTCCTATTCCTCACATTATAGAAGAATCAAATAATTATTAATTTTGGACTTGTACATGAAATGAATGATGAAATGAAATTAATATCCTATGATTGGTTGGGTTTTGAACAATATGATATCAAATCTGTCTGTACATGTATATAGAAGGACCACTTCTGGAATAATTCAAAATTGTTAATAAGTCAAGAGAAAGTGGTCGTAGTATGAAAAAGTGAATCCGGGTCAGCTCGGCCCTAAAACGTACTCTGCCCCCGAGTCAGCTCGGCCCTATTCCAACTCGTCACGGGTCAACTCGGGCCCACTTTTCAATTATTAATATTGAGGTTTGTGTTATCACTATTTATTGTAATTATTTATAATCGATGTGAGCATCTCCAAAAAACTGACGTCATGTTGGGTCTACTATTAGTATTAAAACCCATTAACAGAGCTATAAATGATATTTACATGCTGCATCTTTGTTATTTTATTTATAATCCACTCTCTGTATCTTTGTTCTATAACACATTTAGGTTTTTTTGGGGTTTTTTTAAAAAACAAAAAACATAAGTTCATACATTATTGTGTTAAAAAACTTAAGCATCTGTATATAAATAAGATTTGTATGGAAAAAGGGTGGGGGGAAAATCCCGGGATCCGGGACGCCCGGGATCCGGGATCGTATTAGATATATAGGGAAAACTAATAAACTATATTTTTGTTGGTTTTTGCCGTAATGAAAGGCGATTAAACGTTAACTTTTTATTTTTTATTGTATTTAATGACCGGTAAATTAATTTTACTTAAGATGTAAATGTATTTAATATACTTAAAATGCGGAAATCACAATACTTATATTTGCCTAATTGGAGAATAAATTTTTTTGTTACTTTATAATTTTTGGCTTAATTTTATGTACATGTATTTAAATATTATTTTTAGAAAATATCATAAGATATACTTAACATCATTTATAACCAAAAAAACTCTTGACATGTATGACAGGTGGTAAATTCCCGTAATCTCTGTACTGTGTAATAGATCCCGGCTTTTCTGAAAGCAAGATGGTAATGGTCATTTTCCCGGGATATATATATCTTATTCGATTCGGCTTTCTTAATGCTTTCTTTAATGTCTTAAATGAATATATTTTTTAAGTATGACAAATTATGAACAAATTACTTGTCAATGAAATTATGAAATGAAAAAGAACGGCAGTGGACTCATTTTCTTAATAAATTTGCCCAACATATCGTCCCATGGTGTTAATAAACATTGGTGTATTGAAGATGTCTAGTGACACTTCCGACTATGACCAATAGACCGAATGATAATTTACTCTTTATCTGTACGTCTAATACGATCCCAGCTTTTCTGAAAACTATATACTTGAACTGGTCAATTCCCGGGATATCTATATGTTTTAATACGATCCCGGCTTTTCTGCAAAACTATATTCTTGAACTGGTCAATCCCCTTGATCTTACGATCCCGGCTTTTCTGAAAACCATATTGTTGAACTGGTCAATTCCCGGTATCCCTATATGCTTCAATACGATCCCGGTTTTTCTGAAAAACTATATTTTGAACTGGTCAATTCCCGGGATCCTTATATGTTATAATACGATCCCGGCTTTTCTGAAAACCATATTTTTAAACTGGTCAATTCCCGGGATCCTTATATGTTCAATATGATCCCGCCTTTTCTGAAAAACTATATTCTTGAACTGGTCATTTCCCGGGATCCTTATATGTTTTAATACGATCCCGGCTTTTCTGAAAACCATATTTTTAAACTGGTCAATTCCCGGGATCCTTATATGTTCAATATGATCCCGCCCACCCTTTTCTGAAAAACTATATTCTTGAACTGGTCATTTCCCGGGATCCTTATATGTTTTAATACGATCCCGGCTTTATGACAGACCTGCTTATTATAATGAAATAATAAGTGATTATGTAAATATATACTCTTGCTCTTATAATACATAAAATACATTTATAATACATTGTTGTTAGAAAAAAACCTTAAATAATCCAATTTTATTTTAATATACTTTTGGTCATACTAAAATTTTCTGTCTCATGCAAGTAAAACAAGTGTGCAACTATCTAATTATCATATGAATTGCATTCTAAGGCATTGGTCATTAGCGTATTATTTTATTTCGACATGAATGTTTAGTTTCTTTTATAATATGAGCGGCAATGGCTTTTAACAACTGTAATTTTGGGCTGTTGGTAATATCAACCATTTCTTGTCTCTTTCATTTTAGGACAAGACTAGTTTTCTTCATGGATAAACTTGAAAACTTAAAATAACAATATACACATGCTTGTAATATTGTAATAGTCACTGTATTATTTTGTATAGTATCTCTTGTTGTTAACCTAATTTATTAGTGTTAAGAAATTATTGTACATGGTGTAATTTTGTATATATTGTATGTTCTGCTCTTCATAATTGGAGGAAATAAAATAATCTATCTACCTATATGTTTAATTCGATCTCCGCTTTTCTGGCTGCGATTTTTATAATCTTTTCGTAGAACATTGAAAACAGTAATTCAAGTTACATAACTTGATGAACATTTAGATCTGCAAGATAAATTAATCACCTTTTTTACATAATCTTTATCATGTAACATTCTCTTTAAATCAATGAGAAGCTAAATTGGTGGAAATTATCATTTTAATTGCATATTATATATTTTGCAAAAAAAGAGAGATTTTTTTTCTATGAAAAATATAATTTATCGTGCGCTTCATCACCATAACATTTGATTTTGACCGCATTTTTGTAAGTTTCTATAAATGGATAGTCTTATATGATGTGTTACAGGAGAAAAGTCAAGACATTTGTATTTGATAAAGGAAGCAATTAAATCAAGTTATGTTGTAAATCATATATAATACGTATTTTTCGCAACAGATAGATTCACTGTAGATTTGCCAATTTTACATGTACATATATCTATAGCATAATTCTAGGTTTATGCTAACTAAGACAAAATGTTTGCTTTACATTATAAATATTATAACCGGCTTTTGATATTTACCCTTTCTGTCAAGGGTTAACTCATCTAAAATGAAAACGGTGACTCGATAAAATATATGTAGATATATCTATGTCATTTTATAAGACTACTTTAATCTTTTTGGTCAAACAAAATGCTTTATGGTGTATGCATAATTGTTAGTACTTTGATGATAACCTAGTCATAGATACCTTTAAAAATGGTTCCGTTGATGGAGACTCCTAATCTTTCTGTTTATAATGCCGTTCTTATGTACAGATCACCATCATGTGCTCTATATTTTCGTTTTCGTTTTTCAATGGGGCATTTATGTGTTGGTGAATGTATCATATTTAGCACTATGTATTATTTGTGGATAGCGCCCCTTTCCAAGAAAGAGCAAAATCAACATATTATCTAGGAGCATCCAACCTCGTTAACCATATTATTATTATATAGACATTAATATGTTTTGTCGTATTGTAATATTTACATTATTCTGCTTCTCCCAAGCGAGATGTCATGTGTAACCACTCTTCGTTTAATATTGTTCCCTGAAGCTCTTTGATTTGGTAATTTTATATGGCACAGTTAATCAGCTTAAATTGTATGAGCTACTTTTACATTTATCAAAGAATTATTTCCCGTGAATACACATGCCATCTCGACTTCTTGTCACGTATCGCCATTTTTCTATTTTTTGTATGTATATATATTGATGCTTTGTCAATGGCTCTCTTTAGGGCTTTAGTGCAAATAAAAGTTCTTCTTCTTCTTCTATGTCTGTATATGTGTTTGTTCAAAATTAACTACTTCTACCTAACGGATTTATGTTTTAAATGCATGTATATAATAATAGAATGAATTGATTGCCAACTTGTATTGACCTTCTTTATATATCCATTATTATATTTATTTTTTAAACTATCCCGTGTTTCACTTAACACATTGTCTGATACGATCCCAGCTTTTCTGAATGCGATACAGCCGGGATCTCTATATAATCTAATACGATCCCGGCTTTTCTAAATGTGATATGGAAGTGGTCAATTCACGGGATCTCTCTATATCTTATACGATCCGGCTTTTTTTATATCTTATCCGATCCGGCTTTTTCTGAATGTTATTATGCAGACGGTCAATTCCCAGGATCTCTATATATCTAATACGATCCCGGCTTTTTCTGAATGTGATTTATAGCAGACGGTCAATTCCCGGTATCTCTATATATCTAATACGATCCCGGCTTTTTCTGAATGTTATTATGCAGACGGTCAATTCTCGGTATCTCTATATATCTAATACGATCCCGGCTTTTTTCTGAATGTGATTTATAGCAGACGGTCCAATTCCCGGTATCTCTATATATCTAATACGATCCCGGCTTTTTCTGAATGTTATTATGCAGACGGTCAATTCCCGGTATCTCTATATATCTAATACGATCCCGGCTTTTTCTGAATGTGATTTATAGCAGGCGGTCAATTCCCGGTATCTCTATATATATCTAATACGATCCCGGCTTTTTCTGAATGTGATTTATAGCAGACGGTCAATTCCCCGTATCTCTCTCCTTGTTTAATACGATCCCGGCTTATCTGAATGTGACATGGCAGTGGTCAATTCCCGGGATCTCTATATACATGTATCTAATACGATCCCGACTTTTCTGAATGTGATAAGGGAGTTCAAAGATATTCGGTCTAAACTATTGTACAAGTATCGTAATGATCTAATAGGGAAATTGACAATCTGCATTATTGATGCGTTTGTTGTGATTTATCAATAATGGTATAATATACTTATATTTTGATAGGAGTAAAATAATTTGAACATTACAAGTAGGATTATGTTTGGCAAGTGGAAATCACTATGGAGATCTATATCTAAGTAGGAAAACCAGAAATTTACACAAAAGGTCATTTGTTCCGTGACAAATCAAACAAAGTGTATTTTAATAAAAAAAGAGCGAGGAAAAAAACACTAAATATCTCACTTTACGTAGCATTCACACTTCGTTTCACCAGACAGATGTCTCTACTCTAAATATTGTAAAAGGGCACGTGTCATCTTAGTCAAATATCTCGAAATCATCGCAACAATAAAATCAACTCCGTCAGAAAAATAAACACAATTCTTCTTTACAATTCCTTGTAGAAATCTGACATAACATTACACATCTCTGTAAAAATGCAGGGGTTAGATCTAATCGATAATTTACCAATGACACCTGCATTACTGTTATATGAAAATACATGTATATTTAATACATTTAAAAATACATGTATAAAATGCATGTATATTTCAATAAATGATTTCTTTACCAATTTGCATTTACTTTTTCGTATTACTTATTATTATTATGTGTTTATATTAAACTTCTATCATAACAAACAAAGTGGTGTCCCCAGACATTTGTTGTACAGTACTGTACGTATGTATGCGCGAAAATCATTAAATTACAAAAATATATCATAGCCATCAAATAGCCATCAAGACAAAAAAAGTAAATAAACAACATTAAACCTGTCAGCATTTCATATCACAAGCATATCCTTGACAAAAGGCATGAGATAATCGATAATTTATCGATCACACCGATAGCAGGTGGTCAATTCCCGGGATTACTATATGTTTAATACGATCCCGGATCCCGGCTTTTCTATAGGGGATCCCGGGATTTTCCCCCCACCTGGAAAAGGTAATGTCTGTATAATGTTGAAAATTTTATGAAAATAAGATCTGTATAAAAATGATTGAAATAAAAATTAATTGAAAACAGACATTTAAGGACGGGCTATTATTTAAGTTATTATCAATCAGTGTGTATGTTAAGGATACCGATTAATTAGGTGATAATTATTATGATTGACTCATTCATTCAAATTTGATTAGTGACCACCTGCAATTAATTAGAAGCTTATGATATTAAGTAAACACGTTTTTGTTTCATATTTCTTTGAATATTACTTTACAAGCAAAATGCATCAGATGCACATATTTACTAGATCTATATTAATTTTATTGAATCTGCAAGACAAATAAATAACTTTTTTTTTTTAAATATACTTTATTTCGGCAGAAGTACAATGTATAGTAATATAATTTATTATTAATTTACCTAAACAATATGCCAAGCAAAGCTAATTAAAATACGTTATATATATTTTTGTAAAGTGGGCCGAGTTGACCCGTGCCGAGTTGGTATAGGGCCGAGTTGACTCTTTTCCTGAAAAAGTGGGATGGTCTCAATTTTTGATAGAAATATCATTGAAATAGCCGGCCCGAAATAACTTAAAAAGAAGAAAAGTGTCCATTCTTACACAAGGTGGGGCTATACTGTATATATGCAACAAGTTCGGCATATTCAGCCAGGTTCTTTCCTTAAAATACTATTAAATGTCACCCAATATCAATTGATATGTACACAAAGCTCAAGTAAAATATTTCTGTTATTTATTTCAATAATAGATACTTTTACCTGTTTAATTAATATCCAACATATGTAATGCTAAATATTTTAATTCAAATATCAAACTGCCAAGTGATATATACCATATAAATTGTAAGATGATCACCTGTTATTATAATTCATATGTTCTTATTTAGTTATCATGCATTAGCTGAAAATACAATGTCAAGACTTTTGGTCAATGGTAAGAATTGACCATAATATACCATCATGAAAAATTAAATCTCCCCCCCCCCCCCCCCCATTTTTTTTTTTTTTTTAATTCTCAATATAAAATGGCATAATCAGAGAAATTCTCACAGAAAAACCCTGGCCAGAATAGTCCCTTTGTGTGCTAGGAGAATACCCAATGGAATGCATAAGTCAGATAAAAACCCTTAGTTAAATTAATCTACACTAGTACAGTTTCATCATACATGCCATAGCGTCCCGGATGGCCAGGACAATCCCGGAAATAAGGTGTCTGTCCCGGAGGTGTCCCAGAGATGATTTATGTCCCATTAAAAAAGGAAAATAATCTACTTTGAAGCAAGAAATTTTACATTTTTATATAATTTTATTGTTAAGTTTTTATAAACTAGTCTAAAACGCTAATCGCGAACGATTATCCCCTAACAGCATTGCAGTGGTCACACTAATCCTTTGATTGGTATATCTACGTGTCCCTTCCAACAATAAATTATCGGCAATAATTTTTATCAATTAAAAGATTAATTGTTTACCCCCTGTGGCTTCCTGAGTGAAGGTGTCATACACAGTAGTTAACAACTGGCCAGTATAAATTTAATCCGCCTGGAGGCAGTTATTAGTGCTTAAAGATACACAGTCATGTTACCTAAAGCTAGGCAAGATATGCCCTAAAGGCATGGTCTTTGACTTCATATGAAAGCAGGCAATGGAACTATGAAGTCAACAACAAAAAATTAATATCATTGTTTAAACAGACTGATCTAGACTAAGAGCCCAGTACAACATAAACAGCTTGGGGATTAACAAGACCTGTGATAGAATATTTTAACTTTTTATCTTCAGTTTTATTTAGTTTTCCCTTCTTTGTTTTTGGTACTGTAAACAAACGCTTTCAATGGAAAATAAATTTTTTTGCCCAGTCGATCTCTCTCTTGAATATTTAAATTCTGGAAATGTGAGCTTGAGATAACTTTTTTTGACAAGTAATAGTTAAAATGTATTTTAAAATCAAACAACAATTCAGATATAGATTTCTTAATTACAACTGAAATAATTATAAACACTAGATAAAGCAACAAATATATGTAATAAATTTTTTTTTTACCCAAAATTTTTAACCCACATTATTTTTTTTTCCAAATAAAAAAACCCCCCAGACCGTTCCCCGAAGAAATAAACACGAAAAAAACTTTTTAACGAAAATGAAAAATTTTTTATTTGTTTTTGAAAAATTTCCCTTTCTAATATGGGATTAAAATTCCCCCTTTTTAAAAATTTTGGGTTGCCGGGCCCTGTCAATCATTTATCAATTTATTTTTCGGGCCCAAAAAGGAAGGGAAATTTATAGTGTTTATACTAGAGGGGGGGGAGTCAGAGACATTTTCAAGAAACCAAGGTCAGAAGTCACTGAAGGGTCGCACAATGAGGTTAAGTCAAAAGAAGTTGACTCAGAAGTGAGTATTTACAACACTGTTCCACGGAACTGACATAAGGTTCAGTCACATCTTTATTGACATAGTTAATTAAAACTATGCATCAGCAATTTTACTTCCTATTTGCTGTATAGCATCATTTCTTTTGAAAAATTGAAAAACCTCTTATTAACCCATGGTTGGTCTGTAGAACTTTGTTTAACCCTTTTCATGTAATATTTCTTAAATAGACTTGTCTGTTTTTCAATCTGGACAAAACAATTTATTATTGTCAAGGAAAATTTTCAAAATTCATACTGACTCAAAAGGGAACAGTGCAGAGATGTCACCATGATTTGACAGCACAGACTGTGAGACACACATCTGTTCTTGGTCTGCACTGGTGTGGTTAAGGGTAGAATCTTTTGCAGGCTTAATAAATTTTAGATGAAAAGAAAATATAGGGTTCCTTTCTGAACAAAGTGTAGGAAAACCTTTGAACAGTTTTGTGTTAATTTTGATTATTTATGGGTTTTCAAAGACAAACGTTATATGGCATTGCAATTTGCTTTGTTATGGCTAGTTTGTATATATCCCAAAAATATTTTCCATTTTCAGAGAAGAGAGGGATATACCGGGTATCTCCTGGTCTTGCATATTATCTCATACTTAAAATTAAATTAAAATGTTTTCCTTTATAGTGATAAATTTGAGGTGTACGAAAAAATGAAGGTAATGTTTATTTTTTGTTCTAGGTAAAAGAACTTGACATGGAATCATGCTGGGATATCCTTATGAAAGAAGATAGTTTAAAAAAATTGTCAGTTTATTTTGGTGTTCCAGAAGAAAACCATTGGAAGTCAAATTATGTATCAGCTTCAACATTTTTTGAAAACAAAAATGGTAAGATAATTATTCAATACAATGCTCAGACTCAAATTTACAAGTTAACAAATGAAGTGTTTTATCTATACAATGTTCAAGTTTACAAGTTAACAAATGAAGTGATTTAATCTAGACTAAGGTACATTTGTACTAGTTTTCAGCAAAAATCACTGATGATCTGTCAGAATAAGCAGGAATTCCTCTTACTACATTAGAAACCACTTAAAAATTTGGTAATGGAAAATATAAGCAATTTCTGTCATATCATCAAAATGCATTCAACAAGTCTCTTGAATTGTGAATATATTATACATAATTATATAACTTTTTTCTTTGGTTCAATTTATATGCCTCCAGCTAGGACAGTGTCGGAGAGGTATTGGTATATAGATCTGCTCTTGTCTGTCACACTATATGTCCTTAGATGGACAAATCAGTGGAATCACTGGAATGTGGGGAAATCCCTATTGTATTTATACATTTCTAATGTGAAGATCTTTTTAACACATCTGGAGATGTGCTAATGTAATAAAAAAACAATGTTTAATATGTTTTCTGATTCGTCTTTCAACAGGGTTTCATGAACACTTGTTAAGTATCCCAACATCGGCTGGATTTTGTTCAATTCTTAGACCAGATGTTGTTAGGTTATTGAGTCAAAACCTCTCACAGGGTAAGATTTTAAAGAAACTGTTTATATTAAAAAAAAATATATAACAGATCTATAAATTTATGAATAAATATATTTGTTTTAAGTAAATCAAATGGTATTTGTTAAATTTATTATACAGCCATAAAGTGGACACATGTTTTTTGTATACATGGTAGATATACATATATTTTTTTCAAATCAACCAGGGCTTTTTTCACAGGTTGGGGAAGCAGCCCTGCCCTTAATTTAGGGGGAAAAATACATGGTATATTTGGAAAAGGGGGAGAAAAAACATCACGTAAATCAATTTTTTTGGGAAAACTTAATGATTTTAATGAAGTTTTCTTTGGGGAAGCAGCCCTATAATGGCTCCTGCTATAGAAAGAAAAAAAAGCCCTGTCAACATGTATGTTTTGATAGAAATTTGTCATCTTTTTAATTGTATATGCATGTACAGTGAACAATTTTCCTGTGTCGAGGTCATAAAGTTAATAATGTTTATCGACAATTTCAGTTTTGAAATCATGACCATGTCCATTTAAACAACAATCATGAAAAGGTGGTCCTGGTTCCATATTTACACACACATGACTATTTATGCTGATTTTTTATTAAGATTATTAAGATATATTTAAAAAAAGAGAAGATTTTTAGCTATCCTTCACTTGTTTTGGGGTTGGGAAATTTTTTCATGAAGTTATCATTTGAATTTCAGTAAATAGTTAACATTGTATGATATTGTTTTTGCAGCTCATACAGTAGAACAAAGACGTATGTATCGTAAAGAGACGAGGAAAACCGGGCTTGGTACTGCCAGCTTTGAATTGGATAAAAAACCAAAAATTGGGGATGTAAGTACAAAGTGTTTTATTCTGAAAACTTGGAACTTTAGATAACATGAAGTATACTTTTTATTATTTGTACACAATAAAAAACCGACAACAAAACAGAAACTGTATAAGGTTTATAGGATTGAATATTGTATATAATGTTTGTAGATCAAAGTCTAGATATCAGACAATTTTGTGTCTGCTGTAAAAAAAGTTTTTCCTAAAGGACTTTTTTTCAAGTGAAGTTTCAATTTTTCACTTTCAAAAATATTGATAAATATGATATAAATATGATGATATGAACTCTTGTGAAGGGATGATGGGGGTGATGTCACTCATTTTAACCCTACAATATGGATAGTTGGACATCTTACTCACCTTTTAATGATCTTGTTGTAAAACTTCATATTTTTGGAATCTTGTCAGTTTCCAAAAGGTTATTTCATTGGCCTTATTTATTGGTCTTTTACTTCTTTTGCTCTTTGGCAATTGGTATGATAATAGTGATTCAGTATTTTGTATAGAAGTCAAAATACTAGTTTGTTTACATTTTGCTATATATAACATATAACTGCACATTCAGTGCGACTTTCTTTAGTTGTTAAAGAACCAACATGCTCTTTTTTTCGTTTAAAAGCATTATTAAACATAATGTTTCACCTTTGTAAACAATTTTGAAAATTATTGATTTCTGAAGCATAATGTGTCTTTTAAGAACATATTTTTATGTTACTGTTTGAAACATAATTGACTTGTTGTTGTATTATTCAGGACTTTGTCAACAACTTACATGAAGGTGCATCTAAGGAAGTGAAGGATAAAATAAACATGGCTTACATAGCAGGCTTAATAAGCAATGCGGACAAAGGTTCTGCGTTAAAGAACAAAAGCACAAAGGAAAAAAGCTCGTTATTTCTGAAATACTTCTTGTATGCTCTTCTGGCATATTTCTTGTACAGGCAGTTGTCAGATATGACTGTTGGACCTGGTAATGGAGGTAGGTCACACTTAATATAGTATAGTATTTGCAGAGAAAAACTTTTTGTTGTTATTGTTGAGAGACGTTGCTGTACGGAGGTACTAGAGGAGGTTAAATTTATTTGTAGGGGCATCCGTGGCTAAGTGGTCAAGGTTGTTCACTTCAAGTCACTTTCCCCTCACTGCTGTAGGTTTGATTCTTGCCAGGATCTATGGATTCTGTCACGTGATGAAGCTATCCAGCTACCTTACAATATGTCAGTGGTTCTACTTAGGTGCACCTGAGGTTTTTCTTCCAACAGTAAAGCTTAAAAGTTGCCTTATGACCTATATTGTGTTGGTGTGACATGAAAACCCAATCCAAAAAGATAAATTTGACATATTTGCAAAGCTTACCTTTTGGAAGAAGCGATACTGTTGTTGTAAAGAGATTATTGCTATACAGAGTGTCACTTTGCCTGGGTTCCAGTCTGTTGATTTCTTTTTGTGCTTCTCTTCGGCAAATCGACAGCTTTGGGAAATACAATTTTCAATCAAAGGGTCACCTAGTATTCACCTGAAAATTACAGGTGTAATGTAATGAACGATAACTCATGCAACTTAAAAATAGTTTCTAAAAATAAAAACAGAATTACTACGCAATGAAACGGAGTTTCCACGATGTGACCGGAAACTCAAAGAACAGTCACAGAACCTTGTTTCAAAACACCATTTCCGATTAAAAATTTGGAGTTTTGACACTCGTTGACATAATTTATTGCATGATGAGTGAATTTGATCAACATGTTTGATTTGATTTGAGAAGAATTGTCTGAGGCCCTGCTGTCTTGTTTGTTTGAAGTTGAACATATACTGTATTATGTGTATGTACTGCATATATGAGAAGACAGTCATAAGTTACTGCAGGTCTCTGTGTACTGGATACATCCCTATATGAACCTGTCTTCAAAATATCAGATTAGTGCACATACAATAAAATTTTCACCACAAACTGCTTGTTTACTAAAGTACACATGGCAACATGTCATTGTGTATGGTTAAATCTATTGATATTCAAGTAGAAGGTCAGAAAAGGGATCTATCAATTCCTTCTGTTTTAATGTTTTTATTTACACATATATATTTTGAATGCAGGATTCCCAATGGTAACTCCTGGACGATTTGAGGTGAATCCAGAAGAAGTAAAAGTGAAGTTTTTCTGACGTGAAAGGTGTAAGTTAACTTTAGATTTTCATAGTTGAATACTTTGTTGACATTTTGGTTCAGGTCTCCCTCCCCCCTCTTATTCTCCCCCACCCCCCACCACCAAATAAAGTAAAATGAAAGCTTGTTTCATAAGCACAGGTGATTTCTTAATTGATCTTTGAACATTTTATGCCCATGTTTAACTTTAACATTCTAATAGTATTTTCAGTTTCTGTAATTGTGCTGTTAAGATAATTTCTCTGATTCCACCAATTTGCCTATTATAAGACTGATGAGACTGTGCTGCTCACCTGGGCAACTTATCCTCCCATTAGTGCAGTAAGAGGTTTAGTCCTTCTGAATTTAATAGGAGTTAACCAGTTATTACACTTAACTGACAATACTCATCTGGTGCAACTTATATTTCATCAGCTGTAAAAGATATTTGCCTGTAACTTCACATGTGTTTGACATAAGAGATGCAATATCAATCTACAAAAACTAATGAATATATTCTCTTCAAACTTTATATATGTACATGTTTTTGGGATCATAATTGGAGGTCACCCTAAGGCCCTCAACTGTAGCATGGTTTTTTTGTGTCTGATTTATGGCCCTTTTGTTAACTTAAACAAACTTATTTTATCTCTTATCTTTGTTTGACAGTGTGATGAGGCAAAGGAAGAATTAGCTGATATTGTAGAATTCTTGAAAAATGGAGAAAAATTCAATGCCATTGGGGCTAAACTACCAAAAGGTATGTAAATAAATCCTTTATAAATAATAATGCAATTAATTGCTTAATGATATATTTCATGTTTTCGCTTAAGAATTAAATTTAATTTAAATGCTTCTGTCAATGTTCTGTACAAAAAAAAAATTCAGTATAATTCAGTTAAGTTATGCCATTTTCTTTATGTTACAATATACTTTATTCATGTATCTTGAATATTTTACAGGTGTTCTGTTAGTAGGTTCACCAGGTGTGGGAAAAACTCTTCTGGCGAAGGCTGTTGCAGGTATAGTTATGTGTTACTAATAGTTAAGAAGTGATAAGTGTGTAAATGTGAAATTTATTAAATTTATATAAAAGTTGAAGTATTGAAAAATTGTGACACAGCCAAATTCTGGATGGTACACTAGCAGTGGCCAATTTAATTATTGAGACTGTGTCTTGGTCTAGAGATGAGTTTTTATCCAGCCAGGAACTAAATATTCTTTAATTTATATGATGTAGCTGTTTTGCGAGCTTACGGGAACTCATGTACCTGTTTTGCTTGAATTAATCCATTTCAGTTTATGGAGGTCTTTCTTATACTATTATAGTTAGAAAGTCATATTAATAATAACCTTATAGTATCAGGTCACATTAATACTACCACATAAACACGCCCCACCCCCCCTTTCCCTCAAAAAAAAGAAAACCTTGATAAAGAATAGTGCAAGTCTCCTGTTTGGTGGTATTTCAGTTTTTGTTTTAAAATTTTAGAAAAAAATCACAACATACTCTACCGCATTTATTTCGTTTTAGAATATGTGGTTTAAACCTAAAGAATTTAATTTCTATTATTTTACAACTAGGGTGAAGCAGGTGTCCATTATTTCCACGCATCAGGGCCCCGGGAGTTTGATGAGATGGTTGTTTGGGAGTGGATCAAGAAAAGTCAGAAAGTTATTTGTAAGTTTAAATAAATTTTTTGTTTACAATTTCTACTAAATGTACCCCCCTGGGGGGGGGGGGAAAGGGGGGCAATATTAATTTAAACCCCACTAAAAGAAAAAACCCCGGGGGACAGATAAATTTTGGTGGGAAAGTCAATTTCTTTTTCACATTTTCAAAATTTTTTATCATTTTATGCACCAATTCCAAAAAAAGGGGGTTTATCCAAATTTTTGTTTTTAAAAATTGGATGTTGATAAAATTTGCTTTATCAGGGCACCCCCAAACTTTATCAAACATCAAAAAAGCCATTGGGGGTTTTTTTCTTATTCTGAACTTTTTTTTTGATTTTTTTCCTTTATTGTGGTGTAAAAATTTTTTTATGATTTTTAAATTAAAATTTTTTTCTGTACCACCCAGCGGGTTTAAGGGCCCTATGTATATTTATGATGAAATAACACAT
>NW_026855669.1:0-12942 GCF_026571515.1 Ruditapes philippinarum | reverse complement strand
CTCACTCGCCTCTACATGGTAAAATAAAGAAAATGAAATAAATTTAATAAGGGAAGTGTCTGTTTTCAGAGCAAAAATATTAAAATATGAAAACCTTCAAGTATTATTTCGATTTCTGTCAACTATGTAACGTTTGCCAAGAGCTATTTTAAAGTATTAGTAAGACGGTCGTTTTTTGTTATATTCTGGAAGTGTGCTGCTTTTAGTGAAATCCAAAGGACAAAACTGTTAATAATGATTTATAGGCAAGACAAAATGGATCAATTTTACACTATCATTAAATATCATGCTTAATTAAACAAACCAATTTCAGTTAGTTATTCGTCTTGTATTGCGCGTTAAACTGTAAACATTTTCTGTCTCACTGAAATATTGATTCTGTGAAGGAGTCGTTTAAAGTTTTATCGTCAATAATTCATTCTTATCAATGTTGTCATTTTTCATTCTCACCATTTATCTTGCTAAATTGGAACTGAGATTTGTAAAGACGGCATTTAGTTAAAGCATACTTTACAGATATAAGAGTTGTCAATACACTATTACCGAGATGGTTCAACATTCAGTTAATAGTAAACCTTTTCCGATGTTTCAATTTTGTTTGTTTATTAAGTTTGTACATTGTCTTGCCACATGCATTTATTGCTCATCCTCATCATGAGTCATGGGTCATGTTGCATCGAATTTTAAAACGTACTAATCACTGATCATGTCAATTTTCGCGTATTTCCTCCAGGACAATTGATATCGGACATTAAAACTGATGGTCTTTGTCTCCCACTGCTGACTCAGAAATACTGTTGGTTAATGGTTCCATGATAACCGCCGTATTAACATATCTGAAGATGATTTTTAATTCAAAATTTAACTATTTTCATGTTTAAATGTTGAATTATGCTAAAGCCGGTGATAGGGGGGCGATGACGGTAGATTGAACAGACTTAATCAAACCGAGTCTGCAGCATTTTTAATTTTGTTGTTTTGAACATTCTGTATGGATTCTTATTTGTTCTATTTTAAAAGCCGGTCACTTACGGAGAAAATTTAAATAACTTGTTTGTTATTCGAAATATGACCAAAAATCGGCGTAAAATCAGACGCACGTCAATGTTTCATTATAATCATAATACTAAGGATGAGACCAATAATAAGTAATGCTCTTTTAAAACGCAAAATTGGCCCAGTTTTAACATAATACTTGGTATTTGTTACAAGAGTCACACCAAGGAATGGATTCGAAACATGCTTACACAATTGAACTAAAAATAAATTCTGTAACAGCTTAAAGAACTAAGTATTTTACCGCTAATCTCAGATATATAACTGGTTTTATGGGTTTTTTAACTAACGGATTTTTGTTTTTGTAAAGAATTTGCATGAAGTTAATTTCACATGATTTCATGGTTTCACAGGTTTTTTTGTCTGCAACTATAACCTCATTTGTTAAAATAATCGCAAACAATTTTACAGACTTTTAACACCATACAGACTGAAAGTTTGTCCTAGAGGAAACGAATGATTTTTTTTTATATTTTCCTCTCTTGTGAACATGTTAATAAATAATGAAGAACTTTTTATTCCCGGACTATAATAAATGGAGATTGTGAAGACGAAATTTCGATATTGTATGATTGAGAAAAGATGGGCTGCATATTGCTTTGGAATGAATTTAAGTTAATTTTACCGAACATGTTTATTTTATAGAAATTTGTGAAATATTAGATATGTCTTAATTTGAAATTAGGGTTATGAATTAATACTAAATTGCTGTCAGTTTTTTATCCCCCGCCGAAAAGGCGGCGGGGGATATAGAAATAGTGTCCGTCCGTCCTTCCGTCCGTCCGTCCTTACGCCAACATTTTTGTCCAGAGCATTTCTCAAAAAGTATTTGAGATATCAACTGGAAACTTCATAGGTTGATAGACCTCATTGAGGAGGAGTGCAGTGCACAAGAATGATAACTCTACCCTGCATAATTTTTGAGTTATTGCCCTTTGTTATTTTTCAAAATTATTTTTTGTCCAGAGCATAACTCAAAAAGCCTTTGAGAGATATCAACATGACACTTCATAGGTGCATAGAACGCACTCAGGAGTTGTGCAGTGCACAAGAATGGTAACTCTACCTTTCATAATTTTTGAGTTATTGCCCTTTGTTATTTTTCATACTTAATTTTTCACCTGAGTTGAGCATAACTCGAAAGTGTTTGAGATGTCAACATGAAATGTCATAGGTGGATAGATCTTATTGAGGAGGAATGCTGTGCGCAAGAATGATAACTCTTCTCTATATAATTTTGAGTTATTGCCCTTTGTTCTTTTTCATACTATTTTGTCCGGAGCTTATCTCAAAAAATATTTGAGGTATCAACTTGAAACTTCATAGGTGGATAGATTTTACTGAGGAGGGGTGCAGCACACAAGAATGATAACCTACCCTGCATTATTTTTCAGTTATTGCCCTTTGTTATTTTCAGTCATCAGTATTCACATAGGTTTCAAATCTGTAATCACTTCAGCCATAAGTTTTCATTACCAAAAGACCCCTTAAATTGAATTATTCTGCTCTACTACATATACATTCTTCCAATGAGCAAACCCATTCGGCGGGGGATGGCCATGTTGACATGGCTCTTGTTCTTTTTGTTTTGTAATCCTACAAATATAAAAATGGCTGTCACATAATGATATAATATGATGATTTATTTAATTTTACCCATGAAATATGGTGCTATATATCAGTCAAATATATTTCATATTTTAAAAAAAAGAAAGAAATAAAAAAAAAAATATGAAATATAAATATGAAAGTGGGTGGAGTCAAAACTCATATTTACTTTAAGGGACTTCTTTTGCCATAATCTGATTAATCCAAAACAACTTTTTTTTTTATTATTATATACCAAACTTCTTAAGCACTTTTTTCATGCACATTGACACGTACAGTATAACAAGATAAATGATACAATATTTAAAAAAAATAAATAAACAGAACATCAATATTGTTCAAGTCACAAATTCAAATCAAATGTAGTTCAAAAAAGTTTAAAAAAAACTACATAAATAATAAAATTCAGGTAAGAACCTAAAATATAATCAGTCCAAATAAAACCTCTTAAATAAGTGAGTTTTAAGTGCACTCTTAAACACTGTTAGAGTTTCACAGCTTTTAAGTGTTCTAGGTAGGGCATTCCAGAGTTTAGGGGCTGCCGTCATAAAAGCACGATCACCATAAGTCACAGTCCTACTACGCGGTACAACAAGTCTGGGACCTAAGTTGTCTGGATGGGATATAAATGTTTAGCATGTTTCGTATGTACGTAGGTGCCTGTCCATGAAGCGCATGAAACACATATGTAAGGAGTTTGTACTCGACTCTGATGTTTTTGTTGAATTTTGTTTTGAAAACTATCTAGAATGATAGAAAATGGTCTAACTAAGATATCTTAAATTCAATCATTAACGCTGTACAAGTTACTGCCAAGTTAAGAAATTTCTTAACTTTAAGATAGGGTAGTAGCTGACTTATATTTAAGACAAAAATTGTCCATCTTAAGACAAAACTTAAGATAAAAAAACAGTTGTGAATACCACTTAAGTAAATTGCGGATTCTTATCTTAAATCTAAGAAAATTTCTCACAATATAAGAAAAATCTTATATTTAAGTCAAAAAATTAACTTAAGATCAGTTGTGAATACGGCCCCAGACGTTTAAAGAGTTGTTTACGTGACGTCACTACGTGTAGCGCCAAACATTGCGTGCAAAACAAGTAATAATAGTTTTACTGCGCGCTGTACAATTGCAGCTGCGTAGCAATCAAGGGGGTTCGTAACCATTTTTCTTTGATAATGAAATTGAATAAAAAGGTTATTTTTTCGTTTTTCATGAAATATGGTATATATTTTCACTCAACATGATAAAATGCCACATATTTTCACTCGCCGTCCCGGCTCGTGAAAATATGTGGCATTGTATTATGTTGAGTGAAAATATATTCTTTATTTCACTCAAACGAAAAAATATCCTCTTAATATTCATGAATTTTCATTGGTTGTTTATCTAAAATGCATGATGAAAACATAGAAGAATATTTTGCACGTTCCTTTACGATTCTTAAAATAGTGTAATCGAAAAGGACACAAGTTTATGTTATAAAGATATGTCTTGGAAATATGAACTGTCGCTAAAAATGTAACTGACAGTCAATTTATAATTGTTTCATATTTTAAAGATGTTAGATTTTAAACAGTATGAACACTTAAAGCGTTCCAGCCAGGAATTTCTGAAGGCAAGTAACTGTCGCAAAATTAAAAATAAATATCTTGTCAGTGTTGCATCAGGGATATCTTGGTTGCAGTTATAACCTCTAACATCTAAATAAAATCAGTGTTGCTTTTTAATAAGACATTTAGCAGTAACAGCATAAATGTACACATGTAAGTAGGCAAGAAAACATAACTATGTTAGAAATGATGAGATTATATGTGATTATTAATGCTTCTGTTAGGAAATGAAGAATATTAAGAATATGGTCAAATAAGATTTAAAATATATGTAACCAAATTTCATGAAACTATTTTATTGATGATTAAAGTGATTGTAAAATGCCTCAATGAAATACAAACTTAGTTTATCTGAGGGATTATAACTGAAAAGATATAGAATAATGTAGGAATATGACGATTGTTCCTTCTTGCTCATTTTACAGATGTTTCATGACTCACCATCTCTAAAAGATTCATTTATCTCAGACGAGTAGTATATTTTATGTTGGAATAGAGCACGTTTGCATCGCATTTTGTAAATGATTATTCTGTTTCATTCTTAAAATAATTCAAATTTAATATCATCATTTAAATGTATTATTTAGATGTGATTTTGAATATTTTTGATAATGCTGCTGTTTTCGTTGCTAGTTAATTTCTGTGCAATTTTTAATTTGAGTTACTTCATCTGAAATATTAATGCACAGTATTTCATATTAACAGAAATTCGATATTGTTTTATCTTACTGACAAAAATAGTTTTACGAGATATGGGGCATATTTATTTTCCCGTATCTAGACATGCACTATGAAAACCTTCTCCATTTAATTCTCAAGATATGTCATTTTAAATTTTAATGAGGCATATATCATCTATCTTTCGTATATCATGTTGATAATTTAATGTAATCTATACCTCATTATTTTATTCTATATAACATGTACTAGATCGTTTATTTTAGAAAAAGAAAATATCTTAAAGAGAGATACTTTTTTAAGCCTTTGTCTGGTTCAATTGAATTTCAGCATGTTAAGTCCTGAAGATATGACTTTTTTGAAAGATATATGATTATGGTCAAATTTGTTTCTTGAATATACTGATAATTTCTAAATAGGCATCTTCAGAGTACACACAGAGATAATATGTTACGTTTAAAACTCTACACACAGTTAAAAATTGGAAGTTTTTCTTTAAAATAAGTACTAGATAAACTTGAATAAAGAATGAAGCTTCCTGAAAATAGTTAATGTATTCTGTTTTCCAAATTAGACATGTTCAGTAAGCATTTAAAAAAAATAAATATCTGCAAAATCAAGGATTTTACCTATAAATGCAAAAATATACTTTTTAAAGTTTGTAAAAAAGAAATCATTAAAGCAGCATGCATCCAGGTTCATGCTAATTTTCATATTCATAAAAAATGTATTTAAAAGAAATTCTGTGAAGTGGACAAATAAAGTAATTAAGATATTACAAACGATACTTACAGTCCATGCAAATTACCAAACAAATGTAAAAATATGCAAAAATAGCCATTACAGCGTAAGTATCACTAAAAATACAGTGATAAATACTGCTAAATCAGTAAGTTATGAATCGCAAATGATATGAAAAATATTACTTGATTTATGTCATAAAATCTTGGTACAATCGTTTAATCAAGTCCGCACAACACTATCCCAATCATGTTATAAGAAGAATAGAAAATATATTAGAATTTCTTCAAAACGAACTTGTTTTCTTGTTTCTTAAGGTTAACAAATTGATAATTAAAAAACATATTTTATGACAATAAAACAGATCTTAAACCGTTGCATTTTGTTCAATGTAAAACAGTTTCCCTTAAGAAAAAGAGCGTGTTTACTTATGATTTAATTTTAGCCTGGTCCCTCGGTAAATAACCACATTACATGAAACCGAGTTGTAATTTTGTGTAAGGAGATAAGAAAAACATTGTCTTTCAATTTGAAGAAAATGTAAGTAAAAATAATTTGCAACAAAGCAAAACGTTTAAAATAGGTCCCGAAATGTAAAGCTAATGTATGTGAATATTTCAATGTACTTTTATTTTTATTGACGACTCGCAAAATAAATCGTGTAAATCCGCAGTAAATCATGTGTCTTATTTATAACCATGTAAGATTCCATCTTCTTCATTTAAGATAAATGAGACATAAACAATATTAACATATACAAAATGTAATTTTGAACTCAATTACAAAAGTTGTATTTGAGTGAGGTCGCCTGCCGATACAAGATACTAAGAAACACATATCATTACACGAGATCTAAGTAGTAATTGGAGTAACGTGCATCTTAACAATAAAACAACTCCACAAACTCGACTTATATTCATAGTATAGGGTATTAATATTTTTCCATATTTCTTGAGTAATGACACGGGTACAATAAAAGGAAGTACTTAATATTCACAGTGTAAAATTGATTGTAATGTTTCTATCTTTTTAAACTTTGAAAAATAACCACATTTTACTGTCAGGTACATCATAATTTTCAAATCTATTGACAGTAACATCAGCAAATTGATTTTTATTAAGACAGAATGATTATAAGAAACTTTTTTGTTATTATGTTAATGTATATGTTCAAGATAATAGATATTAACAGTGTTTTAATAAACAATAGGAGAATAAATTTCTGTTAGGATATATGCACATTTATTTGGTTAAGATATTCTTTCATTACATACAGGCATGTGGTATATTTTCTTAGAGTACACATTTAGTTATAGAAATTTCACCTCAAACCATCTTTTTAACATATCAACAACAACAACAACAACATAAACTTTATTTAGCTCAAGCAATGATAACAAGCATGTGAGCATACAGCGAATAATACATTTGAACAAAAATACCTTGTGAGGTCACGTGACATATTGTTTGCTTAACGGGGTTGACAATAGTAATAGTGTGTTATTCCATTTATTTTTTTGAAAAGGACTATAAATTCTTGTCTGGGAATGTTCCATTTTCGGATATTGGGTGGCTGAAACTAATTTAATAATCTACGCTGTTAATAGTTATGTGAATTTTGAACACTATTAACACCATTTTTTATTGTTTTTAAAAGAAACAGAGTTTATTCTTAATGTATTTGTGCAGCCTGAATTAAATCGCTGCATCGAAACCGCGTTATACCCAAAAGGTAGTGTAATCGTCTGCTGTGTAAAGCCTCACCATATCAATTACTAAGTATTTTTATTCCCTGCCCATGATGTACGATAAACAAGTAATAGAAAGAGCACCGAAACACGAGGCTATCTGATTTGTACGAGGGGGCGTAGCCCCCGAGTATAAATCAGATTGCCGAGTGTTTTGGTGTTCTTTCTCTTTTGTATCATAGTCAAACATAAAAACACGTTCCCTGTTGTCACAATTTTAAACCCCGGGAAAAAGTAACCAATGATCGAGCATCTGAATATGATATTTCTGCCGCTTTCCCTTTCTCTGCCGTCACAATATGTAAACCCCAGCAAAAATGAGCCAATCAACGGGCATGATCTGGAGTGCGGGTAACTGATACCTGCACTCCAGTTACCGCACTGTGCATGTATATGTATACGATTTAACTCTGACACTTTTTCAACAGAAAGGTCCCCAAACTATGATACAAACATCTGTTACCTTTCGGAAAAAAAACTGGTGTATATCAAATAAAAATGAGTAACTAAGACAGAATGGTTATAAGCAATATATTTTGTTATGCGAATGATATGTTCAAGGTAATAGATATTTAACAATGTTTT
Organism: Ruditapes philippinarum; assembly: GCF_026571515.1. Taxonomy (NCBI): domain Eukaryota; kingdom Metazoa; phylum Mollusca; class Bivalvia; order Venerida; family Veneridae; genus Ruditapes; species Ruditapes philippinarum. Next base: position 4,909 of record NW_026855669.1, on the reverse strand, counting down.
TTTGATATTAAATCTTGTTTATCTCGAATAAAAAGACAAAAAGCTAGATGAATTGATATGACACTGGGTATTGCTTGAAATTTTATTGTTTCAAGTTTTATTTTCACTTCTTGTGAAACTAAAAAAAAATCACATTTACTATCACGTACAATACAATTTATTGACAGTAACATACGCAAACTGATTCTTTGCTAAGACAGAATTATTATGAGCAACTTATTTCTTCTTATGTATAAAGGCAACATCATACCTTTTGACATTTTACATGTACATATATATATTTTATTTTTCGTTCCTGTTTCTTTTAAATTAACATAGTCAAAGGACAGATATATATGTATACACTTTCATTTGGTTAAGACATTCTTACATTTCATACAGCCATATGGTACATTTTCTAAAAGTACATATTAAGTTAAAGAAGTTTCACCTTACACTATTTTTAACATATCAATTACTAAGTATTTTTATTCCCTGTCTATGATGTACGATGAACGAACATCTGGTACCTTTCGGAAAAACCTGGTGTATAAAAAGCTAAATGAGTTACTAAGACAGAATGATTATAAGCAACTTATTTTTCTTATGTTAATGTATATGTTCAAGGTAATAGATATTTAATAATGTTTTTTTATAAACATCTGGGATGAGTAGGGTTGCGTTCATTGAACGCCGACCTTCCTTGATTGATATTGTTTTTCATATTCCTTTACTTCCAGAAATATGAAACTTTGTTTCTTTCGAATAAAAAAACAGAACAGATGTATTGATATGACACTTGATATTGCTTGTAATTTAATTGTTTCCAGATTTATTTTAACCCATTTTTCATTACGGTTAAGGTCGTTTAACAATGTATTTGTATTATGATTTATAAAAGTCTCTACTTCAAACAGAAGACATTTTTTTCATCCTAGTGAAACATTTTAAACGCAAGAAAAATTATCATGTAAGATCAACTTTAATGTTTAGATATAATTATGTGGAGTTCTCTGTTTTATAACTCAAATATCTGTAATTAAATCTTAATGAGGCATTCATCATTTATTTTCCACACGTTTTTAAATTCAGTATTCTAGTTTTCTTTTGCATCCTATAATATTTTGATTTAAACAGTAAAGATATAATTCAAACTTTTGTGCTTGATTTTTCATGATAACATTTAGCAAGCGTACATCTTTTATGAAATAACGATTGTGCATATTTTTTTGCATGCAACGCAATTTTATATTCACCATTTATCTTAGTCACATATTTCTAAGTTACATTTTTTATGAAAACTGTTGGTCCTTTGTAAATGACACAAGACAACAGGGCATTTGCAAATAAATGAAATGAGACTTTTAAAGAAGAACGGAATGCAGAATGTTAAATAAAATCAATTTAAGCATTAAATTGAAGAGATTATACTGAGACTATTGAAGGTAACAAAAGTATACTTAAAGCCTAAAACAACATCTTAACATAGTCCAATTGACCTATTTTTTTATTAAAGTATCATCAAAACATAACAATTTTTTTTGTAAGCAGAAAGCAGAAAAGAAAATGTTTCCTGTTAGTGTGTTGATTTATGTTGTTCACACGGAAATGAACTGAGCAGCAAGAAAGAAACGTCAAGCCGAAATAAACTAAACAGTAAGAGAGAACGTTAGAGCAAGAAATGATCTGAGCAATAAGAGAGAAACTTCAACTAAACAGTAAGAAAGAACACCCCAGTAAGTAATATTGACAAGTCAACTTTGGAGATTAAGAAAAATATTTAATTTTCATTATTTCAGTTGATTGTCAGTATTACTATTGTAATAAAATGTTGCTTTGTTATCAGGCACCTGAAGAAAGGAAACCATGATAACTAAAGTTATTTCTTAATATTCAAGGACATAAAACATAATAATCTAGCACATTAGGAAAACAATATAAATTAGTCTACTTGTCATGCATTTCATTGTCAACTTACCTGATGTTATTTTGTTCAAAATTATTTACTTAACAAATTGAAACATATCATAAACTTAAAGGTGAGAAAAACTTTAATAACACAGGCAAATTTTGTTCACTACATATCAACATACATTATATGCAGTGTTATTAATAAGTTTAATTCTTATTTCAATAATCATCAAATGCTTAAATATATGTGGTGATCTTAAAGAACGCCAAACATGGCAATATCAAATTTTGTTGCAGGGATGAAAGTGTTAAACGCAAGCTTCAGTCCATGCGGAAAGTGAAATAAGTGATAGTTTACATGTAAATTATGAAAAATGGAAATTAGAAACGCATTCACACATACTGTATATGATTTGTAGGTTAATCTTAGTATTTAGTTTTTAGTGTTTCAAATATTTAGATTAAAACATGTGTTATTTCATAGTCCTTTATAACATTTCGAAAAACAAATCTCAGAAATGCTCCATATAATCTTAAAATACTTATCAACATCTAATGATCAGCTTTATCCATAAAGTAAAGAAAATGCTATTATAGTTTTATATAAAAAAACTTGATATATATTCGCGCAAACATGATTGATGAATTGTCGTCATCTGCTAAAGAACACAAGACAAATAAAGAAACGAAATCTGAAACTGAAGAAACTCCTGTTATTTCTTATAAAAAAGCAAAATCTAATGGGTAACAAGAAGCAGATGTGGTGTAAATCAAGGAATACTTTATATAAAAGTAGGACATCGTTAAATTTATGCCTTGTTTTGTATAAACTGTTTGATTTAGCAGTAAAATTCATTAAAAGTACTAGTTTACCATTGAAAGGTAAGCAGTATAAACGTTTCTGAAAGTAATGTGAACATGCGAAGAGTAAATATAAGGGTCTGAAGAAAATATATCTATGCTAATTCTTTGCCTGTTTATTACTTATTCAAAACATATCTGTGCTAATATTTTGTTTAAATTGAAAACAATAATATGTACTGGCATTTATAAGTGTTTACGTTTTGTATCAGAGGTCGCCAGAAAGGAAATCGAGATGGTTTTACTTACATTACTAAAATTGACATTATGCTTATTTTTTCGATATCGAGTTGTGCTGAATTGACAATTTATTTTAAAGAATGGTCAGTGACCAAAAATACATCAGAAACAGTTGTGGCAAAATGTTAAGTTATTATAACTTTTGCCTGAACAAGCATCATTAACACTTGGATAGGCTCGTCTCTTTAAATAAATATGGAAACAAAAATAATTCTTATTTAGTTTATGTTATGTGTAACATTATCATTATGTGACCATTTATTGTGTTATATAAATACATATATAATATCACTTCCAATGTTTGTTTAAATAAAAACTTTGACCACTTTGTATGTACATGATTAAATATTTAAGAAACCATACAATTTTCAACTTTATACCCCTAGACCAAATACTGAACAATTTCGTAAGTCTTTTGTTTATTCTGGATCTTGTATTTGGAACGGCCTTCCTGATTATATTAAGTCTGCTACATCTGTTAACCATTTTAAAACCTTATACTTGAGGTTTTATCACGCATTGATGTATACAAATTGATAATCTCCTGTATGTTTTTACATTTATGTATTTTAATAGTTTGAAAATGTTAAATTTATATTGTTCCTTGTTGAGGGCCTCATGGAAGATTGATATGTTTGTTCAAATGAGTTCTCTCGTTAAATAAAGTCTTTATTATTATTATTATTATTATTCAATTTCAGGTGAAATATGAGATATTTCCGGGTTGCTGGTAATAATCAGCAACAGATTGTATTGTCAATTTGATTCATGCCTAAAATGTATACAGTATAAATATGACTATAAAAAAGGTTAAATGTTGTTGATACACGATCATTAAAGATGTCTCAAAAGATAAGTTTCATTTCAAACTCTAGATCAGTTATTATGGCTAATGACATGATACCGTGTTTTCACTAGATTTAAAGTTAATATGTTGTTTGAGACAATGAAATAAACAATTAAGATTTCATCATGCACCAAGTACAAACTTTGATTAGTGTTCCTAAGAGACTGTCAACGTCATCAGAAAGGAAGATTAAAGGAAATTGCACACACATTTTTAAGCATTCTTTCTCTCAATAAAGATAATCCAAAGTCTACATACACTTTCATTTGTAATACTAAAGAACATGTATCAGAAACATTATTATTTTTTTTAAAGTTATTATTGAAGCATATTAACAGAAACAGATTGGAAAAAAATATCTAAATTAAACAAGATATGTATAAACATGTTTTAGTTTGATTCGATTTGAATTTGGTAAAATCACAATGATACATGTTTGGATAAAATAATAATTAACAAAATAAAGTATTTTTGTATCCAGTCCTGTGATTTCTACTGATCAAACTCAAGGTTCTAAATGCATTCAGAAATTACGAACAACTTTAAAAGAGGGTTCAAACAAAGATAAAATGGAAAATGATAAAAAACTATTAAATCAGAGTGAAATTATATGCAAAGATTAGATTTGAAAGCAGCAGATCAGCAACCAGTATACGCAAAGTAAAATTTCAACAATATAACTTTACCTATTGTAACTTATCCTATTTGTTTACACACAGAACATAACGGCTCTTGTATTAAATCATGTCCAAATAATTTTTTGCAAAATGTCTACTTATTACTTTGAAATGACACAGCTATACTTCACTTGAAACAGGACGAGGTCCGTTTGTTGACACAATTTTATCTTGATTTAAGTTATTGAAATGATAATATCTTATGGTTCGTGAATAGACAGCCGCGGCATGTGATATGATATTAAAAGCGGAAAGCTTTCAGATTCATTCAACGAATTTTACTCATCAAACGTTTGTCGAGTGCACAGATAAAGGGATTAAATATACATTCATTAGGACTTATTATCAGCAGAAATCAATTATAATGTAGAAATTCGGGATAACAAAACAACTG